>NC_136807.1:29376015-29438515 GCF_951216825.1 Electrona antarctica
TTGTGCTTCTTCTGTCGTATATGTCCTTAGACCTTCAGCTCCATTGCAGCAAGCCAGTCCAGTGTGTCATTGTCTAGATCAATTAAGCCTTGATCACCATTTGGTGGCCGGTATGTGGGGCAGCTGGTCAGCACGTATTCCACAGTCTGTATATGGATCCCCACATTCACAGTGGGCACTTTCTGTGAGACCTCACTTCTGCATGGATGCACCAAAGCGTCCCACACCCGTCCTCAGGCGGTTGAGGGTTGTCCACTCCCTGCAGGGGAGGTGCTGGCCAGGAACATCTGTGAGATCCTCGATGTAGTAGTGAAGCCTGGAAGGATCTGCTGCCTTCCACTGGTCCCTCCATCTTGCCTTCACCCAGGAAGCCTTGGAGGTGTCGGCTGGTGTTGTGCCGAGCAGTTCCTGGGCCTGTGTGGCAAAGGGCCGCCGGGACTTGAGACACGTACGCTGTGGTGTCTCCGTGACGACCTTGTGGAGGAGGTGAGATTTGCTCAACTGTGCCTTCCGAGTGAGGGCCAGTGTGGCTGCTTCTCGCCTGACCTCTGCTGGGGCGATTCCAGCAAGGACTGGCAGTTGGTTGGTTGGCGTGGCTCGTAGGCATCCAGAGACCATGTCCAGCTTTTGGACATGGGGGCTACGGCTCCAGGCTGAGGCACAGTATTCAGCGGCAGGGAAAACTAGGGCCTCGGTGGAGATGCGCAATGTCTTTATGGTGACTCCCCACGTGGTGCCAGCTAGATGCCGTATCAGTGCAGCACGGGCGGTGGTCTTTCCCTTAACACTGTCCAGGTGTTGTTTAAAGGACAGTGTTCTGTCGAGCTTCACTCCAAGGTATGTCGGTGAGGACTGGGACTGTAGCCGGGCACCGTCGACCATGATGTTGATTTGGCGAGTTGCTTCCCTTTTGTAGAGGTGGAACATTGTTGCTACAGTCTTCTCAACACTGAGCTTGAGGCGGCAGTCCTTCAGGTATGAAGAAAGGGTGTTCATGTCCTCTGAGAGGCCTTCCCCTATACTGCTTCCCAGGATGGCTTGCTGAGTAGAATTGCCAGGTTTCGTAGGAGAAGCCGGACGGATAAACATATTGGTTTGCTCCCCCTTTCCATTATAGTACAAGGATATGCATCATAGTGTGAAACATGTTATAGAGCTGTGCTTTCTGCCTAGCTGTCACAATTGCATTTGCAAAGTGGGGAACAGTCCAAATTTGCATTACTGCATTTTCAGGTACTACACTACAGTCACCTTTACAGGTGCATCTGATCAGCTCTCTGCAAGCTCTGGAAACCTCTGGAATGGTCAGCCAAACTGGCACCCATGACCCTTCTTCCTTAACCCACCCATAGTTCTGTGGAGAAGGAATCACTTGGTGCAGTTGGTAGCTTCGTGTGCTGGTGGCCCAGATGCCCGCTTGGTAGACTGCAATAGCCTAGGGGAACCCAAATCTCGAGCCCTGCCTATGTTTCACGCATATTCCGGTTGTGACACAACATATGCCTTAATAGCCGGGGAGCCAGTCACCCAAAATTTGAGAGGACCTGTGATGTCATGACATACCACAGTTGTGTGGCCACTTGTGCAGGGTGCCCACTTGTTCATGCAGTCAGACTACATTTTGGGTGCGATACTGAACCATACTGTAGCGTACTGTACTGCACTGTACTGTACCATACTGCACTGTACCACACTGTACTGTACTGTACTGTACTGTACTGTACTGTACTGTACTGTACTGTACTGTACTGTACTGCACCATACTGTATGTTACTGTACCATACTGTATGTTACTGTACCGTACAGTACCATACCGTGCTGCTGTGTGTGTGTGTGCGTGTGCGTGTGCGTGTGTGTGTGTGTGTGTGTGTGTGTGTGTGTGTGTGTGTGTGTGTGTGAAGTGAAAAAGGGAGGGGTCGGTGAATGTGGAAATTGTGATATAATTTGCGTCACAGCAAAATGTTGCACAATAACAGTATGGCACACAAAAGCAATATTTGTACAATACATATGACAGGTGAGCGGAGGCAATGTAGTGCAGATGGATTCCTGTGGCATGTAGAATTTGTTTGTGCTTCTTCTGTCGTATATGTCCTTAGACCTTCAGCTCCATTGCAGCAAGCCAGTCCAGTGTGTCATTGTCTAGATCAATTAAGCCTTGATCACCATTTGGTGGCCGGTATGTGGGGCAGCTGGTCAGCACGTATTCCACAGTCTGTATATGGATCCCCACATTCACAGTGGGCACTTTCTGTGAGACCTCACTTCTGCATGGATGCACCAAAGCGTCCCACACCCGTCCTCAGGCGGTTGAGGGTTGTCCACTCCCTGCAGGGGAGGTGCTGGCCAGGAACATCTGTGAGATCCTCGATGTAGTAGTGAAGCCTGGAAGGATCTGCTGCCTTCCACTGGTCCCTCCATCTTGCCTTCACCCAGGAAGCCTTGGAGGTGTCGGCTGGTGTTGTGCCGAGCAGTTCCTGGGCCTGTGTGGCAAAGGGCCGCCGGGACTTGAGACACGTACGCTGTGGTGTCTCCGTGACGACCTTGTGGAGGAGGTGAGATTTGCTCAACTGTGCCTTCCGAGTGAGGGCCAGTGTGGCTGCTTCTCGCCTGACCTCTGCTGGGGCGATTCCAGCAAGGACTGGCAGTTGGTTGGTTGGCGTGGCTCGTAGGCATCCAGAGACCATGTCCAGCTTTTGGACATGGGGGCTACGGCTCCAGGCTGAGGCACAGTATTCAGCGGCAGGGAAAACTAGGGCCTCGGTGGAGATGCGCAATGTCTTTATGGTGACTCCCCACGTGGTGCCAGCTAGATGCCGTATCAGTGCAGCACGGGCGGTGGTCTTTCCCTTAACACTGTCCAGGTGTTGTTTAAAGGACAGTGTTCTGTCGAGCTTCACTCCAAGGTATGTCGGTGAGGACTGGGACTGTAGCCGGGCACCGTCGACCATGATGTTGATTTGGCGAGTTGCTTCCCTTTTGTAGAGGTGGAACATTGTTGCTACAGTCTTCTCAACACTGAGCTTGAGGCGGCAGTCCTTCAGGTATGAAGAAAGGGTGTTCATGTCCTCTGAGAGGCCTTCCCCTATACTGCTTCCCAGGATGGCTTGCTGAGTAGAATTGCCAGGTTTCGTAGGAGAAGCCGGACGGATAAACATATTGGTTTGCTCCCCCTTTCCATTATAGTACAAGGATATGCATCATAGTGTGAAACATGTTATAGAGCTGTGCTTTCTGCCTAGCTGTCACAATTGCATTTGCAAAGTGGGGAACAGTCCAAATTTGCATTACTGCATTTTCAGGTACTACACTACAGTCACCTTTACAGGTGCATCTGATCAGCTCTCTGCAAGCTCTGGAAACCTCTGGAATGGTCAGCCAAACTGGCACCCATGACCCTTCTTCCTTAACCCACCCATAGTTCTGTGGAGAAGGAATCACTTGGTGCAGTTGGTAGCTTCGTGTGCTGGTGGCCCAGATGCCCGCTTGGTAGACTGCAATAGCCTAGGGGAACCCAAATCTCGAGCCCTGCCTATGTTTCACGCATATTCCGGTTGTGACACAACATATGCCTTAATAGCCGGGGAGCCAGTCACCCAAAATTTGAGAGGACCTGTGATGTCATGACATACTTTTTATTTGTGTTTTTTTTCTATTCTATTTGGTCAGAGCAGACCTCTCATTCTGTGTTCCTTAATGACCAAGTGAATAGAAAAAACACAAATAAAACGTATGTCATGACATCACAGGTTAATCTCTATTCCCGCTCCCCGGCTATTAATGGAAAGGGTAAAAAGTCAGTTTGGCGGACCTGGCAAGCCTATGATGCTGCCTGCGACAGAAACATTCGTCAATCTGGCAAAGCATCCCTTCCAGCAACTAGATGTTGACTGCCAGCACTTCCGGGAGCTTGAAAGACTGACAGTACAAAATTGAACGATAGAGAAATTACCTCCCACCCATGGTGCACTCACATGTGAAACGGGCAGTTTACCAAGCGGGCATCTGGGCCACCAGCACACAAAGCCATCAAATGATTCCTTCTCCACAAAACTATGGGTGGGCCAAAGAAGAAGGGTCATGGGTGCTAGTTTGACTGACTATTCCAAAGGTTTCCAGAGCTTGCAGAGAGCTGATCAGATGCACCTGTAAAGGTGATGTATACCTGCAAATGCAGCAATGCAAATTTGGACTGTTCCCCACTTTGCAAATGCAATTGTGACAGCTAGGCAGAATGCGCATAGCTCTATAACATGTTTTGCACTATGATGCATATTAATTTGTATTCTTCATTGCAATAAAGGTGTTATTGATGATATTTCATGTTATGTGACTTTAATAATGTCAAAATAAGTCAACTTTATCACATTTGGAAGTAATCTGATCATTTTATGATGTATATAGTCTGAAAAATACTAGGCGGATTTTCACATATTTCACATATTTCATTGATATTGATAGTCTTGCAATTTGGTATTTAAAATAGATATTTGACAAGGGCTCCTAGGCTAAAATCCTTTAGCATGACGTAAAGAAGCCTCATACAAAATTTGGCGCTTTTATCCGCAAGTGCACTATTCTCCTAAAAAAGTGCACTAAGCCTCTGGACTAACATGGAAGTCTAGTTTTGTGTGAACACCAAGTACACCAAGTACTGCTGTAGCAACCTAGTGCATTCTGTATTACACTGCCTTTGATTTCATATTCCCTTGCTTCCTCCCTCTCTCTTGATCTTCCTCATATAATCATGCGTGTACATTCAAATAAAAAAAAAAAATATATATTGTGTGTCTCATGTTTTCGTATTTTTAAATTTAAAATTGTAATTCATTTTAAGTGCAATACATACTTCTTCCGACTTCCAAACGTTTTCTTCGGAAAGGGAGGTGATAAAAAATTGACATCATTCCGAACTTTAGATGGGTGTCTCAGAACTTTTCCTCTGCACCTCCAGATGTCCTGACTCTCCTGTCCGAACCGGCAGGTTTTCCGACGTTGAAAGGATTATGCCTTTATGTTTTCATGTTTTGTGGTATTGAAAACTGGCATCCACACTATACTCATCCTCCCCCTGGCCTGTATACAGTAACTGTCTCCCAGACAGTGCTGCTGAGACTGAAGAGAAATGTTCTCATTAACTGTGCTTAGGGTGAAACCACTGTGACCACACTGGCAGCTCTTGGGAGAGTGCCCGTTGTTTCTGAACCCGGCCTCCCTTCGGTAATGTCTAACCTTCGCACTGCGCTGCAGCGAGGGGCGTATTTCACGTTGAATTGGCTAACCTCAAACCCCGACCACTCCATTGGGGGTTGGGAGGGTTGGTGGTAATACAAATAAAATAGGTTAGCTGTGGAGAATGTGCTTAATGGTTAGGTGAACTGGGACCAGAAGGAGACATTGAATCATATTTCAGTACTAAATCTAGTACTGTGTGGGATGAGAAGGTTATAGATTGAAGAGGGTGGGGGCTGGGAGTCTTCAGGGGATGGATATAGACTGAAGAGGTGTGTTCAGGATGTGACCGTTTTGTTCGCATATGTGCCTGAAATGTTATATATGCTACCTCAAAATATAATTGGGAGCATTTGTGCCTAACTTTCTGAGCTGCAGCTCTTGGTACTAATATTGTGTAGATTGCCACAACAGAGTGAGGGCATTGTCGAGCTGGTGTGCTGACCTTCCGGTGCTTTATGTGCAATCTCACCATGTGTCAGAAAGTACACATTTTACCTGTAATTTCAAGATGAGAAACGAGGCGAGCCGATTGGCGGAGAGAAACTGTCTCTCTGACACTGTACTGGGAATGAGGCGCAGAGCTGCAGCTGCCCAATGCTCCTGTGCTCTGTTTGGGTTAGACACAGCTGAATATGTGATTGGAATTGGAATCCTGGCTGTAGGATATATATTGCATAAAGCCCCCCAATTATTAAAATTAAAGTAATAAATACTTAAATCCTTCGGCCTCATGGTGGCACTATAACAGTTTCAGTTAAATTTCACTTTCCCTGGATTCCTTGGGTCATGACGCATCTCCCCATATAGGCCACGCCCATGTGCGTCAGGATAGATTTCCTGCCATTTTTACTTTTCTTCAAAACACACTTTTGCCTCTTCCACCTACAGCTTTTGTGCAAATGTCACAAAAACCAGTACACATAATCTCTGGACCTATCCGATTAAAACACCCCAGGCAGAATTTTCATAGTCCGTATCGTTCAGCTGTAATCCGCTTCCAAAGTTAGTGGGAGGGGCCTGTTTTACAAAAATGACACAAATCACACACTGAATGTCCACCCCAAATTGTATTCACATGTCGAGGGTGGTTTAATCAACGGAGAGTCCAAAGCAATTCCATTTTCATCCATAGGGGGCGCCACATATGCAAAATTAAAAAATGTTTATTGCAAAAACAAAAACGACAAAAATAAATCCGCTATGTTTGCCATAGCGTAGCCTACGTGCGCTATAGCGACACAGGACAATTCCCTCCCAATCAGTAATGTGATCTATTACATTGCATTACCCACACTGTATCTAATTTGGTGTTCATATATTTCAGAACGGGTAAGGTCTAGTATATAATAATAATTTACTCCTTACATTTTTGGTGGGGGTGCTCCTAATTTCTTATATTTTAATTGGATGCAACATTACCAAGTGAAAAAGTAAAATAAAATGTGGCCACATGGAGGTGGCTTCAGGATGTGAGGATGGAGGTAGTATGACTGGTGTGTTTGACCTTTTTAAAATGTGGACGGGAACTAACAGAGCGCTGTGTTGTCGTAGCAACCACAGAGGATTTTGTTAACGGTGGAAGCAGTGCTATTACTCTTCTACTTCGTTCTCATGTTATCTTGTTGTTTGAGAGGAAAAGTTGGGAAGGATGTGTTTTGGGACAGGAAGTCCAATACAAAAGTTTAAGGTTGTTGGCACTCCTATCGTTTGCTAAATTGGCTGGATTATAGTTTAGCCTCCCTGCTAAAGTGGCATGCATCCAATTAGCAGAGAGATACAGAGGAAGAGGCTACACTTTTTATGCCAGACGCGTGCTGCGTGGGTCTGTTGGCACCGGGTCTGTTCGCTCACAGACTGTCCATTTGCTTAAAGAGATTCAGTTTCAAACAAACTTTTGGTAATTTTATCATCGACCCCAGACAGTTTTTAAGTTGCTCGATTCACTATTCACCCCTTACTATACAAACCCATTGTAACTTCAAACTTGATTTTTAACCATGTTAATTCATCGAAAACAGCTGTCCTTGCTTCTGCTGACTGAGATTCTCCTTCTAATACGTAAGGTGGTTGTTTTTTTAATTACTTTTTCATTTATTTTTAATATTTTTTGAAGTCATTAAAAAAACACGGGCACCTCACGTATTGGAAGGACATTATCAGTCACCAGAACCAAGGACATGGTTAACATTAGAGCAGGGCTGGGCAACTTTGACAATGGAGAGGGCCACAATATGTCCACACTCACCCCAAAGGGCCACATTGCATGGTAGTGTTGTAGCAAAAATAGCCGATCTACAAGCTCAAAACGCGTCGCGCTGCGACGCGTTTTGAGCTTGTAGATCGGCTATTTTTGCTATCATTTGAATTGAAATCCTTCATTATTTTTTGCTATTTTTGAATTGGAATCCTGAAAAGCAAAAGCCTTTAATTATTGTTATGTTAACTTCATGAACTAAATACAAATACATTGGACGTAAAAAAATGGGGGAGGACACACAGCAATACCAGTATCTGACATTAACCTGAGGGCCACATTAAGTGAAGGTGGGGGCCGCATGTGGCCCCCGGGCCGCCAGTTGCCCACCCCTGCATTAGAGCCTAATTAACATGTCACGCAGACTGCAGGTGTTTTCAGTTATCTTTGAAGCGTCAAAGCGTCGTAATACTACCTCCTTATGATGAAAATCCACTTGAAAATAGTCCCATGATTTGTTATTGAGCCGACACATAAGCCACTTCCGCGATCCGAATCACAGACAAAGAGAAAAGCAGGCTAAGATCGTCCCTACCACCTCGTTCACTTTGCATTGGAATCAGTTTCCTAGAAGCCCTTGCAAGTCGGCGGTTGGTTGATTTCCGGTTACGTCATCATAAATCGTCACCAGGTCTGCGACAATAAAATAAATAACTATTTATTTTAGTTATTATTTAAAATTAAACACATAAAACAAATAGAGGGTTTAGTGTATTACACAGGGAAAGACAATGGAATAAAAGGCGTGAATAGCGGGTTACGCAGCGAAGCTGTTAAAATGGAGTTTGAAGTTACAATGGGTTTGTATAGGAAGGGGGCGGGGCAGCTAAAATGAATATCAACTAGAAAAAGTGCCCTTCTGGGCACAGGTCTCCACCAGGAGGATAGGACTGTGTGAGATGTTTGGCAAAATGTTTAGGATTAATTTAAACATGTTTTTGAGGCATTTTGTTCCAAAAATGTGTTTTGCAAAAATCAACCTGTTGGTGGCACTATAACAGGCCAATGTGAAAAGGGTGGGATATATTCCTCAGCCTAGTAAGAAAATGTGTGAAAGATTTCACGTAAATTGCATGCTGCGTTCATGATTTGAGGCTTTTGTTCAAAACGGGGCAATCTTGCAAACTGTGAAAGCTAATTATAGCCAATTAGGATGGAATCTGAAATATCGGACAGATCCGACTTGAGCACATGACCATAGAGATAGTGTGTAACGATTTGTGAGATTGTTGGACAGAATCTGGAGGAGTAATATCAAAAAATGTGTTTTACAAAAGTCGGCCTCCTGGTGGCGCTATAAAAGGAAGATGCGGAAAATGCAGGTCAACGGTTTGTCCTTGGCCTCTAGGGAGTGTGCATGCAACGTTTCACGCAGATCGGTGCAGTTTTAGGTAAAAAATGTGAAAAGCTGCCTCATGGTGGCGCTATAACAGGCCGTTCTGGAAAATGTGGGGCAGAGGTTCATCGTTGGCATCCAGGGAGTGTGTGTGCAAAGTTTGGCATCGACCGGGTTAACGGTGCCGGAGATTAGCTGGTAACAGACGGACGGAAGGACGGACACACACACACACACACGGACACACGGACGGAGTGCAAAACATACTCTCTCCCCATGCCTTCGGCCTGGTGGAGACAAATATCTAAATACTGAATTGACCAACTTTTAGTAGTGTTGTTACATTGTGGCTCTTGGGGGAGTATGCTGGACAGTGCAGAGCTTTTTTGGTTTTCCATTAGGCAAAACTACCCAGTGAGGAAGGCTTACACCAAAACGTGTCCGTGTACCGGTGCTTAATGTGCCATATAATTATTCAGAACTTTTTTAAGTGAGTGCTGGACATGATTCTAAAAGTACCTGGCTGGTATCACATCCATCAAGGCTCCAAGCAATCGAGAAATGGACACAGGCGTCCCTGATCAAAATGGAAAATAGGAATTTGTATTCATAATAATACAAAATTCGTCAAGCCTGCACTCCTCTACCTAACTGTTGTGGTTCCCTAATGTGGTTCCTCTCCCGACAACTTAAAACACGGCATCTCATTGATCAGCCTTAGTCTTGATGCCAGCAACAGTGCTGTGTTGCGCACCTATCTGGCCCTCTCTGTCGCCTGAAGCCTCACATTGAGATGGAGAGAGCGAGAGAAGAGAATAGGTTTTGTGGCCTTACTGTGGGTAAAGGAAGGCCTAAATCCTCAGAGGAGTCATTTATTCTGTCCACAGGCTCATTTATTCAGCAATGTTGTGAAACCAGCGCTAATGATGATGGTGATACCCAGAGGGTTTAGACGTTGGAATGATCTCTCATCTCCTAGATGCTTCAGCTTGAATGGTTGTCTGACCCCTGGAGGAGGGCTACTGCTGCCTGTTGGAGCCAGAAGACTTTCTGACATCGCTGTCTTAAGCCCCCCCACCGCCCTCATATATTCATATGGGTTTTGCTCAGAATATTTTATCATCGCAAAAAGACGCAGACCATTATAAAAGGTTCAAATAATATAAACCTAATGCAGGTTAAGTAATGGAATGACAAAGCTTACACTTTTGTGCAATATTTAAATGCTTATTTAACCAGACAAAATCAAAACGCGGTCTGATTTGATCTGAACAATTAATTTGAACATTCACACATGTATGTGGGAGCTGCTCATTGTCACTACAGTGTTGGAACAGCTCAAGCGAGTATGAGGCATGGGAGGGAATCCTTTTATCAACCAAATAATGCCTGAAAAGAGGATGGTTCTGTGCTCAGAGAGCTCTCAAAAGTGAGTATGGAGTGCACTCCAAGTTAATGGTGTTTGGTGATAGCACATTTCTCAGCAAAAATAAAGTACACACAAGGAAACAGAGATGGATAAGCCAGGGCTAGGTATGGGGAGTATTGAGAGAGCTAGGGAGGGAAATAATTGAGGACAAAGGAAGAAAGAGTGAGCAAGCGAGCAAGATTCTGAGAGATAGGACAGAAGCAAGGTTTGTTTTGCTCCAGGAAATGTCAGCTTAACACCTGTCAAGAATGGCTATTACGTCCTTTCAAATCCAACGCTTACGATAGATTGCGCTCCTCGCTAACGTTTGAATGTTTCTCGGTTGCTGACAGTGACAGATACAACCGGAAATTAACCAGAAGTGAAAACTCTGTCTCCATCCGCCTCAATGTAAAACAAATTTACAAAAATACATTCATCGCAGAATTCAATTTTATTCAATTTTATTAAAGTGTAAAATCACAAGAAGTTGTCTCAAGACAATTTACATGTAGAACAGAAAACCGACCCATCCTACCCAGAGCAAGCAATATTGCGACAGTGGTAACGAAAAACTCCCCCTTATGGCCCCTACACACTGTAGGAGTTTTAAAGTTGTCGGCGAGTCATCAGATCGTTGTGCATTTCACACTGCAGGAGTCTTTTTTTTTTTAAATCAGCTGTCATTATATCTTTGTGGCTTTCACACTAAACGATTGATCGCCGACCAGGGATCACACACTGCAAGAGTTCACCAAGATGCGATCCAGACCCAATACATATAGCCTACATGATCAGATCATTTGTTTTTTATTCCAAATCATTTTGACATGCACGTGTAGGATGCGTGATACAAGCGCGAGACCCACACAGGGCGCATCTCTCTCTCTCTCTCTCTCTCTCTCTCTCTCTCTCTCTCTCTCTCTCTCGTGCACGCCACACACACAGGAATAGCCTAGCCAGGCTACACAGGGCGACATGTTTGTGATAGCAGCGCTATAGCGAGACAGGACGTTATAATCTTGAGTTTCATTAAATAAATCTGTCTCGCACGAGCGCACGCACACACACACACACACACACACACACACACGCACACACACACACACACACACACAGCGCACGAAAAGTTTGCTCAAATTGCTCTGCACTGTTGATTCCGATGCGGTTTTTATTTATCAACATTACTCAAGTGAAATGCGTAACGGTAATATTGGGCTAATATAGGCTACCAATATGTACGACACAGGGATTTACCGACGGAATGAAGCTTATGAAGGTTATATATCTTATCATCTGATCATCTATCGATACAGTCGACATACAGACAGACAGACAGATAGACAGCAGTGCTGTGAGCAGTGTGCTCTCATTGGCTGTAATACAGGCCTTATCGGGGCGCAACCCAGTTCATACTGTATGATATCCAGTCGGCGACAGAGTCAAATATCAAACGTGCTAGATATTCAGAAATGGTCGGGGAGGCGTCGGCGAGCGCTTTTATCGGCGCTGGATCTTCTCGCAGCTCCTTTCACACACAGCGAGCAAAACCTCGCCGATCAAAGCCCGATCTTGAGTCAGATCGGGGGTTTTGTCGGCGAGCGCCAAAAATGCTCCCCGACAGCATAATCGGAGCAAATATCGGGCAGTGTGTACGAGCCATTAGGAAGAAACGTCAAGCATATCCCGACTGTAGGGTATATATATATTATATTATAGAGGGTATGCGTGTGACATCATCATACCTGTAAGTTATGCGGGAATGCCTACTGAGTGGCAAAAACCTACTTTCTGGCCTTGACAGCCCATACATCCAAACAGAAAATACCTATTTGATTGCATTAACACTTTGATTGCTACAAGATCTCAACAGGCCTATTTGGATGTTGCTACCGTTTAACATTGCACAAAGGCCTTGTTCGGGGGCCCACAGCAAAATGTTCTCTTATAGCGAGAATCACACGCATACATCAAAAGAAAGCTGAACTTGTCCACTTCAATTTAAAAAATACATTTTGATTTTACCATGTTCCATTCTGGAGATATTGACCTTTTTGCAACACCTGCATTTGCCTGGAAGTGGTTATCTTGAACAGCGAGCAGAGTTATGGATGGTTTAAAGTCAGAGACATTGACAGGCAGATATAAAATTGAACCCAATAAATATCCTATACATCCTATACACCGAATGAAAGCCCTGAATGTGTACTTTTACGAGGAAAAGAGTAAACATTGATCCCATGTACAGTTAGACAGTAATTGGTTATTGAATGCAGCTTGTGCCCACCAGATAACTTCAGAGAAGACATGGACGTGAACTCCTCAATATTCACAAAATAAGGCCTATAGCGACATATAAATACTATATACCGTATGAAACAGAAGACTCTCTGCTTTCATAAGAAAAAAACTTCTACTGTAGTAATAATAAAAATCACACCCCTGTGAAGTGAGCGGTGCAACTGTTCTCTACAGTTGCACCGCGCAACTGTAGAGAACAGTTGCACCGCTCACTTCACAGGGGTGTGATTTGTATTATTACAGTAGAAGTTTACAGACCAAACTGTAAATAAAAGGTTTACATGACTTTCTGTCTCAGTCCGTATATAGCGAGCTGTAGTGAATAAGTACAGAACAGTTGCAACGCTCACTTCACAGGGGTGTGATTTTTATTATTACAGTAGAAGTTTACAGACCAAACTGTAAATAAAAGGTTTACATGACTTTCTGCCTCAGTCCGTATATAGCGAGCTGTATTGAATAAGCAGAGAACAGAATATGGGACAGAGTTGCACCACTCACTTCACATGGGTGTGATTTTTATTATTACTACAGTAGAAGTTTTTGAGTGGTGTAAACCACTCCTACAACTGGCTTTTGTGTGCATAAAAAAATGACCATGGTTGCTATGTTCAAAATAATTTCTGACGTAATTAAATCACACCCGGGTGAACTGGATGACCGTAGCAACCGTGGTCATTTTCTCTGCGCAAAAAAAGCCAGTTGTGAAATCACATCCAGGTGTGATTTCATTACGTCAGATCGGAGCTGATCAGGGTATATAATACCTTACCTTATATAATACCTCACATCGGACAAAAACTCCAGCTGAATCAACTTCATGGTCACAAATCATCACATCAGAAGACGAGTCTACCTAGCCAAAGATCTTTAACGTCAGACATTACGTCAGACCACAGCTGATCATGCTATATAAAACCTTACACCACTCAGTTCACACGGGTGTGATTTTTTTCTTATGAAAGCAGAGAGTCTTCTGTTTCATACGGTATATAGTATTTATATGTCGCTATAGGCCTTATTTTGTGAATATTGAGTTCGGGTCCATGTCTTCTCTGCAGTAACAGTTATATCTGGTGGGCGCAATGTGCAATGTAACCAATTTATGACAAACTGTACATGGGATCAATGTTTACTCTTTTCCTCGTAAAAGTACACATTCAGGGCTTTCATTCGGTGTATAGGATGTATAGCATATTTATTGTGTTTATTGTTATATCTGCCTGTCAATGTCTGACTATAAACCTTCATAACTCTTTGCTTTCTTAGATGATGATGATGATTGCCTCATTGTCTTGATCGCAAAACATTGGGGGGGGGGGGGGGGGGGGGTTCATGGGCACATTGGGCAGCAAAAGTCTTGATCCGTACGGCTATAAAAAGTCCCATTCCACCGTTCGGTTCAGAACTATAGTATAACGGTGAGACGCGTTGTCATCATCAGCTGATTTTGTTTTTCAAGCTAGTGAAGTATATTTACTAACAAGAGAACATGCCTGGGCATGCAGGTTGGAGGCGATGGAGGAAAAAAAAAGATTCCCCCGGCTGTGATGTCAACGACAACGGATCACAACACCACGGTTTAGGACGCGGAAAAGTTCGTTATACATTACACCCGGGTCGATTACGTCCCCGATGCGTTCATTGCGGTCTTATCACTACAATTATAATGAATAAAAAAGCGTTACAATCACACGTCCGAGCGATCTCCGATTATGACGGTTCTGCATGGCGATACGTGATCCACCAACGGCACACTGTCTTGTCGTGGCGGCCCCTCGATACTGTGGTTAGTTCGTAGTATTGTAGGCTCGGGGATCGTTTGGTCGCTACAGTATGAAGAAGGAAACATGCATCTGTCCATGTGTGTTGCAGACGCAATGCAATGCCGATCGGTTGTTTTTTTCCGAGAGACAGAGCCAGCCAGGACAGAGCCCCCATCTCGCAAGGCTCCTCCTGCAGGAGAAACAGGAGGGGAGGGGGGAATCGAGTAGTATAGTGTTGTGTGAAAGCCAATAGCTGGAGGAAAGCCTGGTGAGGCGAGGTTAGGTGAAATTTGATTCTTTTCACACACCGACTGGATCATTCCATGGGCGCGCATGGGCGCGTCCATTTTAGACTGGCTTAGTGGCTTCTACACGTAAAGCGGCCCGCCCTCCTGTTTTCAGGATGGGAGGGTTTTTTTTTTTTTTTTGGTTTTTTTTCTGATCACGTGAGCGGGACTAAGCAACAATGATAGGGCGATGGTTCTTCATTGTCCGGGTGGGTAAAAAGATGAATGAAAGTATGCTATAAAAAAGTGATTGAAACGTATTGATACGTGATCCGCACCCGACGTTTGATTAATTGATAACGTATTGATACGCGATTCGCGTCGGCTGTGTTAAATGACTTTAAAAAACATTAAATTCACTTTGTCACTCACTTTGCCACTCGATCTGCCATTCACTTTATGCATGCGCATACCCTCTATATATAATGTATAAGAATGTTAAGATAGAATACAGTGTAATTGCGACCATAGGTCACATTTACTATGACCTATGTGTCACGCCTCCAGATATGGTCACGCCTTGTGACATCACACCTCCATATATGGCTATCTCCATATATGAAGATCATGACGCTGACCTCATCTAACCCTGGATAACCATACATGGAGAAGTCTGGATCATCACCTAGATCTGCATATATGGAGCCAGCCAGCAACTCTACATCTGACCTCAAACCCTTAGATCTCTATATATGAAGCTGACCTGTTATGGCATTCCATATGTTGATCCTCCCCACCCGTCCTTCCTGCTCTGACATTCCACATGTTGATCTGACCTCATAAAACCCTGTACACTCAAGACACGCTCCATATATGGCCAGTACAGAATTCATTCCATATGTTGAGCTGACCCCCCCATGCCAAAGCGCCAGCGCTCGTCCAGCAGTCTGCTGTCACCCAGGCGGATGCGTGCATCCTCTGGGCGTCTTACTGGTATACTATGGTAGCAGTCTATGGTCGTGCTCTGTGTATGGTAGCAGTCTATGGTCATGCTCTGTGTATGGTAGCAGTCTATGGTCGTGCTCTGTAAGGAGGCCGGGTCCCGGTCACACTCTTGATAGGCTCTGTGAAGGCTCTGTGAAGGCTCTGTGAAGAGGCCTGGTCCACAGTCACACTCAACAGTCAGTTGGGGGTCCATGGAACTGCAGAGTGGAATACAAAAAAACTCTGGGGAGTGATTTCCCGGCACACAGCGATTGTTTACATACATTACAAATCGCAGATTGCCTCCTGACCTCCTGTAATGAAACATAATAATACACCATGCAAATACAGTAGCGTGACATTTTCTCTTTTCAGCAGGTTATTTGGGGTTCGTACACAAGGCCTAACTTACACAGAGTGAACCCAGAACCCTCTGTTCCAATCATATCACTTAATGTGTGATCCAGTTAGGCTGCAGCATGGCGCTAAGTGATGCGTCCCAGATACAGCATGAAACATCAACGCAACAACACGGCAGCTCTGCGTCTCTCCCAGGCATACACACAAAGCAGAGCAGCTCTTCCTAGAAATATTCTCTCAGGCGAAATACTGTGAAGGCTAAGTAACGGATGATACTGGGGTATAATTTTGAAACTTTGAGGGTGGCAGACCTTGTGGTCAATGGGGGTCCTCCCTGGTTGAAACCCTTGCACATTACTAACTAGTTACAATTACATGCATACATCGGGTGCACTTTGAGAGCAACATGAAGAAGATAGACCATGTATAACTTGATCTCAGCCATCAATAATGCTGCTGCTGATGATATTACTACTACTACTACTACTACTACTACTACTACTACTACTACTACTACTACTAATAATAATAATAATGACAAGACAAATTAGACATAGTATAGTAGAAATAGTTATTTAAAAGGAAACACTGGGATATACAGTTTATAACAGGATGGGGACATTTCCATTGATCTTGCACAGATGGGGTCAAAGTACAGTAATAGTGGTGGCTGGCAGTGGGCTATGATTAAAATGGCTGAAGATAACTGGGCTATATGTTCTGCAACTCACACCAAAATCGACTTGCACCCCACCTGCAAGCTGTATGTAATAAATACACATTATCTGCAATTATGTCTGCTTTATAACAGCAATGTCGATGCAGAGGGTCTAGTCATGCTCTTTTATCATTATTTAATGATGGTCTTGAGTACAGCTGTGGCTCTCAGAGCACCTCTGCTGAACACGATTTATACCGCATATTTGCTGTATAGTGTAACAAGTAGAGAAAAGCTGCACTCAGCCCCAGAGTGCCAGGCTTTACCGAATAGATCGATCATATCATTAACATTAACATCTGAAATCAACATTTGAAAATGTTTGCAAAACATGCATGCTTTTGTTCTGCAAAAATACATTGCTTTAAAATGTAATTCACACCAGTTGTACATGTGGCTTGTTGATGCAAGCCTTCTTTAACTTCCTTAATTATGCAATATTTTCTATTTCCCTTTACTACGTCCATAAGGAATTCATGCAATTTGTAGTGATGTCTGCCTTCAAGCTTCACTTAAGGGAAAAAGTACCTTCCCTTCCCCAATGAAAACAGAAGCATGGATAATGGCAAGCAGAATGTTAACCTGCACTCTGTAATTTCTGAATTAATCTTCAATGGAAAATGCATTAGAATTCTCAAAACGTGGACTGCATGTCTCATACTGTACAATGTGCACTCTGTTATGTGTGCTTATAGTGCATGACCCTGCTAAGACGAGCACTAAAATGGAGCTCACAAATTCCCTCCTGTTACGCTGGACGAAGGAATTGAGCATCCGTCAGACAGCCTTGCCGAGCACACCGTCAAGCTGTGAGAGGTAATTTCTCTGAGGAAGCAGTGTTATCTGTCTCACCTCTTCGTCTTTCCTTGCTGGTGAGGAGAAAAGAGGCAAAGAGAGGACAGGAGATGAGAGGAGATAGGACATGTCATGTCGTAGCTGTCTGCCTGTCTGGATTTTTCAAACACAGAAGCTTCTAAGGCCTACATTGGAAACCTTTGATGGCCTCCAATGCATGAAACCGCTGAGGACTTTTTACTTGGTGTTTAGTACTGTTTACTACATGGGACTGAGTCCATTGTATTTTTCAGCTACATTGCTGTTCTTAGCAAATGTGTTACTTGCATCACCTTCAGTGAGAATGTCATGAGAATATGTCCTTCATAACAACACTATTTTGTATTTAGACTATAATCATGATCGACTCAGGTCAATAGAACTGGATTAGGTGGATGGTGTGTCGGTGTGACAAAATTCCACTTAACATTTTTTTTCTTTAATTAGTATGTGGCATTCAAATGCAAGCATAAGTGTGACCTTATACTATGTCACCATTCTAGATCGGTTTGGACGACATCTTTCTCCTCCACATTTCTCCTCCTATTGGGAAGTTGAATCCAAAGTTGTCAGCTCCAGCTATATTAGCTTATAGAGATTTACAGTAACGAGTTCAAGTTGAAAGAATATTCTGTTGAGTCGCTCAATAGCAAAGGGAAACGAGGAAACAAATGATGTTTTCTGTCCCCTGTTGACTGAGGCAAGCTCGTAATCTCTTAAAGTTTAGTGGCAGATAAGAACATCAAAAGAAACACAAATGTTCTGGGCCACTATCTATCTATCTCTCTCTCTCTCTCTCTCTCTCTCTCTCTCTCTCTCTCTCTCTCTCTCTCTCTCTCTCTCTCTCTCTCTCTCGCGCTGTCTTGCTTACTGGATCTTATCTCTGCATATTCCTCCTCTCCTGTCCCAAATCTATCTGGCCAGCCATCTCAGATCTGCATCCGACTGTATCCAAACCCACCTCCCCCGTCTTTTGTCTTCTCGTCTTCCTCCTTTCTTCTAGACTTTGCCATCTTTTCCATCTGTCTTATCTGGAAGGAGAGATTTCACACTCACTCATATCATTCCCATTGGCCCTTCTCCCCCTCTCCATTTCTCTTCCGAGAAGCGGTGTGTGTGGATCCGACTTGTGTAACCCATGGCAACAGTTCTACTGAGTGCTGTGACATTTCCGGTCTTTGTGGCGGCGACCCTGATGGCCGGGTCGGGGCAGAAACAGGCATGCTGTGGATGCTTTGCTCTCTAAGTGTGAGCAGAAAGCCAAGACCACAGCATGAAGGCTAGTCCAAACACACAGCTACAGTAATTATTACCATTCAGAGTTGAAGTGAGACGATAACGGGACCACAAAAGTTGCTGGAATAGAACCGTGTTCTCTGAGGCTGGCATTGCCTGGCTCCTCTCTGACCTGAATAGGCTCTGAGCACAACTTTAGTTCAGTCAGATAACTCGCGGAAATAATGAACCAATCATTTGTATAGAATGTGGATATATGTTTATCTTGGCGTTTAGGCCACTTTTATACGACAATGGTCGCCAGATAAAACGCCTGTTGTGTTCTCATTTTTTATCGAGCCTTTAAACGAAGGCGCACATTTAATGAAAACGCTGTAATGTGCATGCCAGGTCGCTAGGTGGCAGTGAGGAACTGCCAGATAGACCAGTTACCCATGTACTACGGTACCAGGCTTTCATTTTCGTCGGCGCAACAAATTAAAGCCTGGAGGAACGCATAGGCCGCTCTGGTCTAGAAGTGGGAGTCAACCCTTCCGGCTGGGCTTTGCTCCAAATTATGTGACGTAGCGCTGCACTGGGGGGGAGAGGAGGGGCTGGGGGTGACTGACAGATCGGTGAGATCCGATCAGGGCGTGTGCAAATATCTGCCGCGACCCGCCCCTCTAGACCAGAAACCTATCACATTAGCTCAGGCTACCCATGTACAAGTCAAGAAGAACTCGTTCGACTTCCTATCACAATGCTTTTTGTTTACATCATGGTTTACAGTCACCATCACTAGTCTGGATGAGGGAGCACCAAATATCAATGTAATACTAATAATGCTCTGCATCAATGTAATAAACACATGCGTTGTGAAACCATGTGAGCCATGATGTCACAAGTTTTGCGGATTCATCGTTTTGCCCGTTTACATGGAGACGGAAGTTTTCCACTCTGGAAGGTGTTTTCACTTTGTTGCGTACCGAAAATGCTGTTCTCGTCTTAAGGGACCCCAGCAAACAATACTTTATTTTGCAGTTTTCTATGAACACCGTTCTCATTAAAAGGGGCCTTAGGCTCTGCTATGTTTTTCTCCCTGCTCAGCACAATTAGATAACCTTCATTAACCACTAAGAGCATGGAGATGGATAATATACTGGGGAACAGAAGTAATAGCAGAGCCCACTCGTGATGCTGGGGTGCCGCAAACAGCGAATAACAACATACTAGGACGCATAGGCAGAACGAACGCAGAACGAACACAGGCTTAGGTGAGCTTAAATAACCCGCCCAATTGTCAGCCGATTGCCACACCAGTGTATGACGTATAGGACTTGCAGAACGCTGTATACACCCACATAGTAATGCGCATGTAATCTCTCGAGTTATTCTGGACCTGAACTTGCTCTCAAGCTACATATCAAGGCGTGTGCATCTCAGGAAGATAATGAAATGCACCTTGCGCTGGCGCAGAGCCATAGATTAATATAGAGTTACGACAACTCCGTTCACTTCAATGTCCTGGACCGGAAGTTGGTAGAATGCACTGGCCTTAGGCAACAGCCAACGATTCTTAAATCCCTTTATTTTAGATATTTTTTTTAGTAATAGTACAACATAAACATTACAGAGACTTTAGTTGACACTGTACAATACTTTAATACAGTTGCACACATGCCTAAAATTGCTGATATTTGCGCCGCCCTCGTTGAAAACAATGCATTTCATTTTCAAACACCAGCTTGTCACTCTCCAGGCTGCATGAACAGCCCTCGAGCGCTCAGTTTTCTGCCTCCTCAATGTCGTAACTCTGTCTTACTCTATGGCTCTGGCGCTGGCGCTACCGGCTTAGTACCGGCTTAGTGCCAGGGCCCACGGAGACAAAAAGACTGATAAGAAGGAGACAGGTAAAGGGAAGGAGATGAGTGTATAGGCAGAGAAAATAAGGGAGCGGTAGATGCATAATACTATGCATCTACTGAGCTCTCTGTTGGTTTGTTCGTCTTCCTGTGATTGTAGTGTGCAGCTCATTATCCAACTCTCCTCCAGGTATAATTACTGTCTTGTTTTGATCAGAAAGCTTTTAATTAGTTGCTCATTAGCATTGTTTAATTAAACTCACCCCACGCCTTTAATAATAGGGCAGAAGCGTTCTCTCCCGTGTCTGTGTGAGGCGCTGACTTGGGGTTACTGTAGGAAAGTAAGACAAGAGGGCTATTTGTTTTTGATGATTAGTAATTAGTATTAAGTTACAGGGATTACAAAACTTCATTCTGCCATATGAGGAAACATTTCAAACCTCAGGGTTCCCTCAGTGGACTTGAACTCTGGAAAAAAAGGTCTGAGAACATCCTGTATGTGCGTGCGTGCGTGCGTGCGTGTGTGCGTGTGTGCGTGCGTGCGTGCCTGCCTGCCTGCCTGCCTGCGTGCGTGCGTGCGTGCGTGCGTGCATGCGTGCGTGCGTGCGTGCGTGCGTGCGTGCGTGCGTGCGTGCGTGCGTGCGTGCGTGCGTGTGTGCGTGCGTGCATGCGCATGTGAGGGGGCGGGGTTGAGAGGACTTTAAAAAAGAGAGATGCTAAAGCAGAGAGAGAAGAAGAGATATAGAAGAGGATGTTGTGAAAGCGACATCCTCCATGTGAGGAGTTTTTCAATAGGCAAGCTGGAGTATCTGGAAGAGATTCAAGTCCAGGACCGTGAGAGGAATGTCAAATGGACATTCCTGGTCTCTTCCCTTTTCTACCACTGGGCAATGGCTGACATGGTATTCTTTCAGCTGAATAGTTAATCATTTTGTGTGTGTGTGTGTGTGTGTGTGTGTGTGTGTGTGTGTGTGTGTGTGTGTGTGTGTGTGTGTGTGTGTGTGTGTGTGTGTGTGTGTGTGTGTGTGTGTGTGTGTGTGTGTGTGTGTGTGTGTGTGTGTTGTTCGTAACACATCCTGATGGAGTGTGACAGTGAACAAAGTGCTATTGTGTGACAGTGCATTGAGTGCCAGCCCAGAGGGTCATAGCGTGCTCCAGATCTGACATTCCAGTGCATGGATCCAAACTCCACAGACGTGGGTCTCATGGGGTGGGAGGAGAAGCCTATGGAGATGAAGGGTTTATGGGCTGCTCTGGACACACATTGCCTATTGGCTGTATGGCTGTGTGGAAGATGCTTTCCACTTTCTAAAATGTGCTTCTCGATTATTCGATTAGGCCTAATCAAAAATGTAATTGATAATAATGTAAACTTTAAGAAAATAATCAATTATTGCAGCCTCTCTGAGCAATAGCCACTAGCCAGCAGTGTTTTCATCACCTTTTGGTATCACCTCAGCTCGCTTGCAACCTCGAAAGAAAAAATACCTGTACATACTTTTGCCTGATGGAAACCCAATAATCACACCAGTGTATCTCATGTTGATTAGATTATGTAATGGTGATGTAAAACAAACGGTGCCAACACAAACATTAAACGCCATTAACAATAAAGAGACAATATGACGTAAACGACACATTACAGTACATTTTCCCTTCATTGTCAATGTGTTTACAAATCAAACTTTGAACTAAAGACAAACATTAAACCTGTGTATAGGAGGGACTCAAAAAAGGTGTTGAAGTGGAATTATTACAAGATCAACTGAGGTACTCCGCTGCTGGCATTCCATCACAACTGAATCCTAATAATTCACAGGTGTTTTTACTTTCAAAACTTTTATCCCACGATTTTGTTACCTATTTTTCACCCGGTGCTAATTGCCTAAGCTGTAATTCTGGGCGCTACTCTCTTTCTGCCAACCTGGGGAGAGCCCCGAACTGAGCTCATGTTTCCTTCAATGCAGTGAGCAGGCCGCTTCTTATCACCTGTCAGGGGGGAGTTTCCCCTACTGTAACTAATCTTTACAGTATGTTAATATGTTGATCGTTTGCTGTCACAGCTCACATGTAATCAGTTCCTATCACGCTGGCAGAAACAAACATACATACATATAGGGTTAGTAATTCTGTCTAATACTGTCTTTAGCTAGCTTAGTGGAATATTGAATTATCTCCTGTTACGTTTCTACTCCTCCGCTTGGAGAGAGAGAGCCATGGTGATCCAATCCCCAACCCCCTTTCCTCCGCCTCTCATACAGGGTTGTTCTCCTCACGGTGCATTTATATACATTAAGCCTCCATCTCCTCACAACTGAATTAAATCTCTGCTCAATTCCATCACTCACTCCTCGCCTCTCCCTGCAGATCAATTCTCAGCTGTGCTGCTTCTGCAGCCATGTGTGCTTTGTCCGAGGAAGGAAGTGTGAAGCTGCCGGCTTTCCTAGTGCACTCCAGAAAGCTCTGGATGTGTCAGGGGGATGCAGTGATATGAGAGAGAGAGAGGGAGAGAGAGAGAGAGAGAGATAGAAAGGGGAAAAAATCAATGACTTTTCTCCTCCTCCTGTGTTTGAAAAAAAAGTGTTTGATAAGCTCATAGATGTGAGTGACCTTCAGGTGCTGCTGGGTCCTTTTCATGTGCAGAGCAGATTACCCAGTGATTTTCAGCATGGAAAAATGAACTCACTGATGCATTGTGATAATTTAATTTAACATTTAAAGAAATGAAAGGAAGAGGTCCCAGAGCTTTGCCATGGGCGGGCGGTGGAGAGGAGGGGGTGGGGTCATGGCTCAGTCAGCAGTTCATGTTTGAATTGAGAGAGAATGAGAGGTGAGCCAGGAGTCATTGATTCATTACTGTACAGTATCTACCTCTTTATTTAGTCCCTCCATTATGTTCTTGTCTCTCATTGACCACACACGCACGCACGCACGCACGCACGCACGCACGCACGCACGCACGCACGCACGCACGCACGCACGCACGCACGCACGCACGCACGCACGCACGCACGCACGCGCACGCACGCACGCACGCACGCACGCACGCACACACACACACACACACACACACACACAGTCACACAGTCACACACACACACACACACACACACACACACACACACACACACACACACACACACACACACACACACACACACACACACACACACACGCACACACACATTTTGGAACCAATAAACAAATCTGCTATTGAATCTTTTCAGTTCACAGCACGCTGCTGCAATTGTAATCATTGTCAATATGTGAAATCGTGAAGAAACGGACATAATTATATTCAGCTCTATTCAGCATCAACTGAAAACTCTATACAAATCCGTTGGAATCATGTCTATTTTTGGTTTGTTCCTGAAAGCCTAAAGCCTTTGAGTCAAAAGGCCCATTCAAATACACCACGTTAGTGACATCACAATATCATCCCCTCCCCTAACACCCCCCCCTTTATCATACAACAACAGCTGTGGGTGCGGTGGATCACCACCCACCTGAAAACCAAGTATACTTAATGAACTGGTGGGTGAGGCCAAAAAAACATCAACACTTTCTGTACACTTTCTCCTAGTATAGTCATAGTACCTGATAATCATGTTTTTAAGTCCATTTATGGTTTGGGTTAGGGTTTGAGGTCTGACTAATGAGCGGTTGGACCAGTGCCACGCTATACCCAAGCATACATACAAGCCCTAGCCTGGTAGACCATCCTGCTGTCGCAATTCCGCGACTGGGGTGGTCTACCAGGCTGTACAATCCCTACAACATTCATTGTGTGTGTGTGTGTGTGTGTGTGTGTGTGTGTGTGTGTGTGTGTGTGTGTGTGTGTGTGTGTGTGTGTGTGTGTGTGTGTGTGTGTGTGTGTGTGTGTGTGTGTGTGTGTGTGTGTGTGTGTGTGTGTGTCAGGGCTCCATACTAAGGGGGTCCCTACGTCCCAGGGACTATAAAATATCTATTTGGGACTTAGCCGGGACGGTTTCGGGACTAGAGGAGTTTTTGCACTGAAAATCATATCGTGCGCACCTACGGGCAACATAAGACTAGCAGCGCTGCATAAATGTTGCAGCGGCACCGACAACACTTTTACTGCATAGAGAAACCCACAAAACCGGCACAGCAGTCTGTACCCTCATGTAGCAGTCAGAAAAATACTGCGTTATTTGAAAAAAATAAAAAGTAAATAAAATAACAGACAGACGGAGTGACGGACCATTCAAACAGGCTCAGCGCTCCCTGCAGCACAAGGAGATGTACCCCTCCCTTTTCCACATAAAAAAAACTTTCATATGACAACAGCCAAAAGTTAATATACTGTATGTAAGGAAATTGTCGCAAATTAATACTGTAAATGGTACATTTATATAGCGCCTCCCTTTATCCAAGGCACTTTACATAGATTGTGCATCACATTCACCCATTCACCCACACACATGCATACACCGATGCGGAAACCATGCAAGGCACCAACCAGCACATCAGGAGCAATTAGGGGTTCAGTGTCTTGCTCAAGATACTTCGACACTAACTCTGGGGGAGCCCGGGTTCGAACTGGCAACCTTGCTGTTACCATCCAGCCACCATACTCCTGAGCTACCGCCGCCCCTGTACATGAAACAGTGGCTCTCAACAGCCTGTGGATAGTGGATGGAACAATGTGGTGGATGCATCCTGCTGTTCGTAAGATATTAAGATCCATAAAAAGATACCGCGCACCTAACACCGGAGGTGTTACCCTAACACCCCACAATGACAACTTCGACCCGCAAGTGAAAAGATCACAGTGTGCAAGTTGATGCTGTGCATTGATCAGCCCTATGTGTGTGTCGCACGTTTTCAGTGCCACACACACATGTGTGTATCCAAAAGCTTTTACCTACTAACTACCTAAATATTCTTTATTGTGTCTGCTTTTACTGAAATATGATCTTAGAAAAAATGGGTTCATTTTTTCATTCAGATTTTCATTACTTTGCACATATTCAGAAATGCAACTGGCGACCCCTCCAAAAACTTGGGTTAATATACCCCTCTGGTGCTGATCTAAAGATTCTAAGAAGGCATTTACTTCAAGGATTAATACATTTATCAAGGATTGATACCTTGATACCTAGTATGATTCCTTGCCACTTTCAAAAGCAATGCTGGAAGAGCAATCTTCGTTCCTACTCTCACCTATGGTCATGAAGTGTGGGTCATGATGACCGAAAGAATAAGGTCGCGAATACAAGCGGCCAAAATGAGTTTTCTTCAACGGGTGGCCGGCATCTCCCTTAGAGATAGGGTGAGAAGGAGTAGAACCGCTGCTCCTTCGCCTGGAAAGGAGCCAGCTTATAGATGGTTCGGGCATCTGGTTAGGATGCCTCTCGGTCGTCTCCCTATAGAGAGGTCCTCAACGCACGTCCCACTGGGAGGAGACCCCGGCGCAGTTGGAGGAAACACATCGACTCACTGGCCTTGGAACGTCTCGGAATCCCCCAGGAGGAAGTCACTAATGTTGCTCTGGAGAGGGAAGTCTGGAGCACTCTGGTGGAGCTGTTGCCCCCGCGACCCGACTACGGATAAGCGGTTGAAGATGGATGGATGGAACATCGGGACTTTATACATTCACTTTGGGACTGTTCAAATTTGGTGAAAAGCGTTAGTCTGGAGCCCTGGTGTGTGTGTGTGTGTGTGTGTGTGTGTGTGTGTGTGTGTGTGTGTGTGTGTGTGTGTGTGTGTGTGTGTGTGTGTGTGTGTGTGTGTGTGCGTGTGCGTGCAAGTGCGTGTGGGAAAGTGCTTACTTACTTACTTACTGCCTTTGTATTCCTTTTGATACATATAGTAGTCCATTGATGAATTGTTCTACCCTCAAAAGGTGCATGTGAGCCAAAACATGAGTTCAAAAGCTAAAGTTCAGTGTGACGTTCTTGATATTTTCTTGTCTGCAGTTGAGATGCTTCTCAGTGATTTCTGCAACATGAAGAGTTAAGATGGCCGTGCTCCTGACTCTACTAATACTATTACTGCAGACTAGACTGCTGCTCTTAGAGGACTCCAACCTCGCTTTTATTTGCAAGCCTTTATAAAGCCTTTTAGCCTTTGGCTGGGCTGTTGCACTCATAAATCTAATTCTTGGCCTGGGGGCAAATCCCCAAATGTTTGTTTTATTGCCATTTCAATTACAAATGTGTTTGTACACTGTAAAGACAGCAGCTCAGTAATCATCATGGTTAACAGCTTTGTTTGTGATTACGTCTTTCAGTTTTCAGCTGAGCTCATCTCTTTGAATATGTTCTTCGCCAGTTGCCTTTTAGTTCCACAGTTTCATTACTGTCATTCAGGCCAAAGCAACTAAAACTCTGATTGATAGAGAGCACTCAGAGCAGAGGAAAAAACAGGGCTCCTATAATGCTTCCTATTTGTGGATGTCTAAATGATTCTGCCTTGCCACTACACAGTGAAGAGTAAATTCACTCTTTGTCCCCCCCACGCCTCCTCTCTTGTGCTCTCTAATTCATGTAATTTCCTCCTGGTTTTGTTCCAGTCCCCACCTCCTTCCTATAGTTCCTATGCAGGAGCCACTGCTCTGTATTCTGGGACCATCGTGTCTCCGGTGGAGAGTGATTGTGCCGGTGGCAGGGAGGTCAATTGGAAAAAATTGCGTTGCAGTCACCGTGAAGCTCAGGTGAGAGGGAACAAACTGGATATTAGCCCAATCCATGTAGGTGGCTGTGTTTACACCATCTACCACAGCCCCTTCTCTGGCTTCCCCTACCTCCCTGACTACCTCCGTGCACACAGACGCAAACACGCACACTCCTCACTATAACCAGGGGCAGACATAAGATTGGAGTGAGTCACGCAGGGAGACTATCACGCTAGTGTTACGCGGCCAACCCTCCAATCTGGCTCCACCCTGAATGGGGGTCTGGGGAAACTCACACTGGTTAACAGTGGCTAAACTGTGACTGAGAGTGTTAGGTCCAGAGTCCATCTGTGTGGTTTTGTTGAGGGGTCCTAGCCACTCCTATAGACAGCAATGTGTGTCCCTATGTCTACGTATACCCACAACCACTTGTGTTGTCACTCGTCCTACCACGCTCATTGGTCTCATCACGCCCATCCTCCAGCACCTCTTTGCTTTCAGTTACCCATACATGAATTTTAAGAGACCATAAAAGTTGAAAAAAGCTATATGATATTGTCTATCAGCTTGTTAAACATCCTCTATAGAAAAAAGGACAGTCAGCCAGAAGGAAATGAATTAATGTGTTCACTGCTGCGTCTGTGCATCTCATCATCTCAAGTTATATTTCACTGCCAAACCCAATGTCATCACCATGGGGTAGTGATGGAGTGAGTGGCTAAATGAGAAAATATGTAAATGGACTCAAATTTGTTCACTGTCATCTGTGAATATTTACTGTTGCCTACCTATCGGTGGAGGTGATCTGTGTGCGTGTGCACATTAAAGCAAGGCAGGGGTTGAGGAGGAATGGCTGCAGAGCGTGTGTGAGTGCATCTCTGGGGTTCAGCTGTCCAGTGCATGGCTGACTGATGCTCTCTGCCTGGCCGCCACTGCTCTCCCCGTACGCAAAACACCAGCATCTCATATAAACAAGTGCTGCTGGTGTGTTTAGCCCCAGGGCCACCTCAGATCAACCATATTAATGTACTCCAAATATTAGTTTTCTCCCTCATTACTGAACTGTGTGTGTGTTGGGGGGGGGGGGGGGGGTGATCATGACAGAAGACAGAAGAGTTGCTCCTTGCTAAGATCATGTGTTAAAGTAGAATATTAAATAAGAGAAAAGAGACAAGATCTATTCTGCACGTCATGAATTCTCCATCTGCTCTGAAGTGGAGCTCTGACAATTTATATATGTTCCCCTTCCATCTCATTCCTCCCTTTACTACTCACCACCCCATCCTTTCTCTATTACTGCACCCCTACTTTATCTTCCACCCATATCTGTGTCTTGTTTCTTGAGGACAAAGTCTCTCTCTCGGTCTCTCTTACTGCAATCATACATCTATGTTAGCGACAAGGCCTTGGCATAGCTCCCAGAATATGGCCACTGTGTACTTACTATACCTGTTTAAGTTGAAATACAGACGTGTCATATTTGTTTTATTTTTGTTAAATCCTCAAGTCCCCCGGTGTCTACTTCTTCCAGTTTTCACATTGTGACAGTGTATGTGTTACTGTGTTCGTGCGTGCATTTGGGTTTTTTTCCTGGAGGGACCATGGAGACACCATAAGAACAACCAAAGTGACCACTTCCTCCTGTGGGCACAGGGAATTGCGCTGGAGATTGTTTCTCTTTCTTTCACTCGCTCTTTAAATGTGAGTGTCTTCGTTCTCTTCCCATGGCTAGAGGCATGCTGAGAAAATGTCCACGTTTTTAACTGCTAGGAATGTTTTAGCTTTTGGAGCCACAAGAACATTATTGTCTTTTTATTGCCCATTCATGATGATTGTTTGGCTCTTAGGTATTAGACATGTCCACTGAGAGAGGGGACTGCTGATTTGAACAATGCTTCTGAAGCGTGGGAGTGGACAGCTTATACTGTCCGGAGTGTTCATTTAACTCCAAGTGAAAATGGACCAGGTTCATTTTTTGCACAATCGGTGTTAACGGTGTTGCAGTGCACATTTACAATGTGCTTTTAGTGTAAGTGCTTCAAGGTCTCAGCTGCTGTAGAGAGTGTTTACTTTGTCTCCTGTGCAGCTGAAAAGAAACACAACATCATTCAATTATCAGCAGCAGCTCTGTCTTTTGAATCCCAGCTGGGGTTGGAGAATTGCTATGCTAGAGCCAATCAATACATGGTGGCAGGAGAGTTTCTCACATTTTCCCGGTGTAAATGTGATTTCCACACCTAAATAGATACATGGAGCTGACATGTGGAGACACATTTCATCCTAGATTTATTGTTAGAAAAGAATCATTTAAAGAGTTTTTTTTCTTTTCTTTTTTTAGTAGACAGTAGACATTGTAGACATGCCAGTCTGTCAGGAATGGCATTGACATTGCACATTCATGGTATCTTGAATGTGCCAAATATTAAATATGTCTTGGTTAATGTAAAACAAATATAGTGGTAGACAGTTGACAGTGTGGTTAAATGTCTGAAAATACACATTAACAGTTTGACTGCGGAATTAATTAATCGCAATGCTGATTAATATGACGCTGCAGTTATAGTAATGTTCACTGCCTGATATTTTAAACATGTAAATACTTTCCTCTATTTGCATCCATCATAGAGCACCGAAGTCTGACGTCACTTTCAGTAGAGGGCACCAACACACAGGTTCATGTATTTTTTTTATTTGCATTGAAATCTCCATAGGGCGATTTTAGGTCGCTTCATATAAGAACTGTGTTTGAAAAATAAACCGACCACCCCGGGCCTTTCTGTCAGGGTAGTGGCTGTGCGTCGTTAATGATGTCCATTCATATTTGATACAGCCAGTTTCTGGAGAAAATGGAATTAATGTGGCCGCAAAAGCCTTGAAACTACATATGAAGGCAATGCCGCTGCTAATATACATCACGCCCAGCTGTCAACACATTGCGTTCCTGAGATTCCTCGTTGACGTAAGCTCAGCTGGTGGTGACTCGACTTGTACTAACCACGAAACATTAAATATCAATAAAATAAAAATAAACGTAATTGACATTCAGTTTCTGTTGTGCGACGGGCAGATGCAGCCACCCGCCTACCCGGAATGTAGTCTCTGGGTTGTTTGACTCGTTTCTAACGCTTATTTTGTTACTCTTTGGGTATATTTGTACATTTCCACCTTCAGTCGATGCTTCATATCCATATGAGTGAAAAGGCCGGGGTGATCGGTTTATTTTTCAAACACAGTTCTTATATGAGGCGATCTAAAATCCCCTATGGAGATTACAATGCAAATAAAAAGTACATGAACCTGTGGACTGATGCCCTCTACTGACAGTGACGTCAGGACTTCGGTGCTCTATATCAAGTGGGCACAAATAGATGTTTGATAAAATGTTATTTGACTCGTTATTTGATAGGTAGTTCATTCTCTCTCTCTCTCTCTCTCTCTCTCTCTCTCTCTCTCATTAACAGTCAGTGGCTTTCTGTGAAGCTGGAGTGACAGATGAGGTAGACAGACGGGGAGAGAAGGATTGAGGAATGGATGGAAGGTTGCATACTACCAGATAATAGGGTCACAGAGCCTCGGCCGCAAAGCCGGACCACTTACTATTTTTTCCTCAGGTTTATATAGATATATTGTATGGGTTCACCTGCAACTTTTGACAGGGCAGAGACTGTGTGTGTGTGTGTGTGTGTGTGTGTGTGTGCGTGTGCGTGTGCGTGTGCGTGTGCACGCGTGCGTGCGCGCAACTGTGCATGCTAGAAAAGATCTATATTTCCATAGTGTGTTCAGCGCACCAAACCCCTAGTGTGTGAATGATTGCTTTGCCCTCTTGTGTGTGAAATCCCTGAGCCGTCTGACTGGCTAGCGCACCATTCATCGGAGACGATGAATGGAAAACGTACGAGAGGTTGAAATACAAGAGAACATGCTGGGGCCATCAACACCTACCCGGAAAACACCTGCGCACGCACGCATGCACGCACGCACGCACGCACGCACGCACGCACGCACGCACGCACACACGCACGCACGCACACACACACACACACACACACACACACACACACACACACACACACACAGGTGGTTGCTGGTTGGTACCTTGCATGGCTTCCGCCGCAATCGGTGTATGAATGTGTGTGTGAATGGGTGAATGTAATGCACAATCTATGTAAAGCGCCTTGGATAAAGGCGCTATATAAATGCACCATTTACCATTTACCATTTTACATATACTGTAGTCACGTAGTGAGTGGCACAGACTATAAGAAAGCAGAAGGTCATAGGTGTTGTGTAGGCCTACATCCATGTTGTGTTACATACCCAAGAGAGTAGATTTGTGATGTTTTTTTGTGACATATTTTGGATTTGCGTGCTTTGGGAACTTTGTAATATCTTATGGTATAGCAAAAATGACGCCCTCTGCTGTTTCCTTTGAATTAGCCTCTGGGGGCAGGCCTCAATAGAACGTGTATAACAGGATGTTGCCGTTTGGCCCGCCCCTCAGTCCTCCACTTCCGGTGGTGCTCCTGTGTTTTCATTCCCACTAACAACAATGTATACATGTTCTGAATGGACCTGCTGACAGATTCAGTAGCGCAGCTCAGAATCTGTTCTTGAGATATTCTGCATTGCATGTAATTATACTACAGTTTTTCATTACAAATATTTATAATTACTGTAGAAAGTGGAAAAAAACCCACTTGGCCAGTCAAAAATGTGAGGTGGAAATGAAAGGAATCCTAATGGTTTCTACGGCAGGGGTCATTTTGTAGTTGCCAGGTACAGGGATGTCAACCATGTGATCTGGTTGGGAGAAAACGCTTCAGGCAGGCAGGGAAATGGGGTGCCATCTTTGACACTGCCTATAGCTGTTGAAGGGCTGGGGGTTTGGGGTGGGGGTTCGTATCAGAATCGGGCTGACAGAACGGGTCCTAGAGGTGTGTAAATCAAGACACTGTACAAATGCATGTGCGCACGCAGTGCCATGCACGCACGCACGCACGCACGCACGCACGCCCGCACGCACGCCCGCACGCACGCACGCACGCACGCACGCACGCACGCACGCACGCACGCACGCACGCACGCACGCACGCACGCACGCACACACACACACACATCCCTTAGAGTTAGTGTCGAAGTGTCCTTGAGCAAGACGCTGAACCCCTAAGGCCTCATTTAGACTGATTCAAATCTGATTTATTTCTCAAATCTGATCTTTTGGCCCGACCATTCACTTTTTCAAGTGACCAGATCTGATCTGCGTGTTTAGACTGGCAGCCAAATCCAGCCTAAATACGATTTGTGCCACATCCAGATTGGAATCTGATTTGTTTAAATAAGTCTAAATGCAGACAGGTCACATACAAGTCACATGGAATCTGATTTAGATCAGGTTGTTGCACTCAAACTGAGACAGATTGCCTCAAATCAGATTTGAATCAGATTTGAAACCACCTCTGAATGTGGCTCAACTTAAGTCACATTGGAAAAAAAATGCAGTTGACCTATTTAAACAAATCGGATTTCAATCTTGATGTGGCACAGATCTGATTCAGGCTAGATTTAGCTGCCAGTGTAAATGGGGCCTAATTGCTCCCGATGTGCAGGTTGGTGCCTTGCATGGTTTCCCCCGTCATCGGTGTATGAATGTGTGTGTGAATCGGTGAATGTGATGCACAATCTATATAAAGCGCCTTGGATAAAGGGCTTTGACCCCCTTAAGTAAAAGATGAACTATTTCTATAATAAATACAATATTTAAGGTGTTTTTCATTTTAGTTATAGACGGCAATTATAATGTATTAAGGCATATAATTCTTATTAGCCAGGGATCCATTCAAAAAAAATGGTGAATATTGCTCAATTAGGTCTACTTATTGTATATATAGTAGGCATATATATTTTTTTCTCAACCTGTGAATCGCGACCCACAGGTTGAGAACCCCTGAGTTAGAGAAGGTGATGGAGTAGGCTAGGGGGGATGGGCAGAAATGTAGAGAAGTGTTGCTGACAGGGACATGTTTGCTCCAGAGCTGTGGAATTGTGTTGTGTGAAATTGAAACGGCAGAGCATCAGCAGCAGTTATTTGCAATAAATTTCAACTGCAACACTCTGAACGCACATCCCTCCCCTCAACCCCCTCCTTCTGTCAGCTCCATACCGTCCCTCTTTCATTCCTCTCTCTCTCTCTCTCTCTCTCTCTCTCTCTCTCTCTCCTCCACCCCTCCTCCTCTCCTTTCTCTGCTCTGACCCCCCCACCCCCCAGGTCCCACTGAGCTGTTGTGTCCACGCCTGACAGTCGACGTCCAGGCTTGGCTTCCTCGCCACAGCAAGGCCTCTAGCATCCTCCCCTGTCCTCCTCCCAACACGAAACCCACCCCATACCCTCCTGTCACGTCCCTGTGCCCTCACACCCTTGTCACGCTAAGCTGCAGTGACAGGCACCCAAGACAGCCAGAGAGCAGAATTAATTTGTTTAATTTCATAGCTTTTCATTTAGCCACAACGCCTGCCAAGTCACAGAGTGTCAAAACATCCAATATATTTCACACACTCACAATCTGGAGGAGACCTCTAGTTAGAGGAGGCAGCAATAGGGGACAGCCTTCAGGTGGTGTGAAGAAAGGGGACATTAGCGCCTATCACAACTTTAATATATTTATATCAGTGTGTAATGGAGTGTTTTTAATAAAAAAAATGCAATTTCCGGAATAATTTTAGCCAACTGATTATACAGGTCCATTTGAGCTCCGTAGGGCTTGTGATAACATCGCCCACAAACCTGTTGCTGGGGAAATGGGAAGTGACATCATGTTTTGTGCCGTGACCTCATTTGGATCTGTCAGGTTTATAAGGAGATTGTAGATACTTTGACAGAAATATGAATGTATCAAATATGAATGTACATTTCACATGTACAGACACAATCAACTTAAAGGACCATACCGGTGGTCTGGCGCGTTCAACTATAATTGATGTTAACTCACTGTATATTTGCAATTTGAGCTGACCAGTATGGACATTTTCTTAGTTTGTCCATACTGTGTATACCATCACAGTCACAGACAGCATTAAACAATAATATTTTCATAAGATATCACCGTTCAATACATGAATCACAATATTTGACATTGACGAGACTCAGGGTGGGGGGGATGAGGAACCCAAGGTAGGGCGAGACTCAGGGTGGGGGGATGAGGAACCCAAGGTAGGGCGAGACTCAGGGTGGGGGGATGAGGAACCCAAGGTAGGGCGAGACTCAGGGTGGGGGGATGAGGAACCCAAGGTAGGGCGAGACTCAGGGTGAGAAACGGGATGAGGAACCCAAGGTACGGCGAGACTCAGGGTGGGAAACGGGATGAGGAACCCAAGGTAGGGCGAGACTCAGGGTGGGAAACGGGATGAGGAACCCAAGGTAGGGCGAGACTCAGGGTGGGGGGGTCAGGGTGGGGGGGATGAGGAACCCAAGGTAGGGCGAGACTCAGGGTGGGGGGATGAGGAACCCAAGGTATGGCGAGACTCAGGGTGGGGGGAATGAGGAACCCAAGGTAGGGCGAGACTCAGGGTGGGGGGGATGATGAACCCAAGGTAGGGCGAGACTCAGGGTGGGGGGATGAGGAACCCAAGGTAGGGCGAGACTCAGGGTGGGGGGATGAGGAACCCAAGGTAGGGCGAGACTCAGGGTGGGGGGGATGAGGAACCGAAGGTAGGGCGAGACTCAGGGTGGGGGGATGATGAACCCAAGGTAGGGCGAGACTCAGGGTGGGGGGATGAGGAACCCAAGGTAGGGCGAGACTCAGGGTGGGAAACGGGATGAGGAACCCAAGGTAGGGCGAGACTCAGGGTGGGGGGGATGAGGAACCCAAGGTAGGGCGAGACTCAGGGTGGGGGGATGAGGAACCCAAGGTAGGGCGAGACTCAGGGTGGGGGGAATGAGGAACCCAAGGTAGGGCGAGACTCAGGGTGGGGGGATGAGGAACCCAAGGTAGGGCGAGACTCAGGGTGGGAAACGGGATGAGGAACCCAAGGTAGGGCGAGACTCAGGGTGGGGGGGATGAGGAACCCAAGGTAGGGCGAGACTCAGGGTGGGGGGATGAGGAACCCAAGGTAGGGCGAGACTCAGGGTGGGAAACGGGATGAGGAACCCAAGGTAGGGCGAGACTCAGGGTGGGGGGGATGAGGAACCCAAGGTAGGGCGAGACTCAGGGTGGGGGGATGAGGAACCCAAGGTAGGGCGAGACTCAGGGTGGGGGGAATGAGGAACCCAAGGTAGGGCGAGACTCAGGGTGGGGACGTAGTCTCAGGAGCTGATGGCCATTCTTGACTTCATTGACTGCCATTGACAATCCAACACGCAGATTGCCATTCATGTATGACGTACGTCATTTGGTAGAAGAGTACACCCAAATTCCTGCCGGTCCAGTCTAATGTTACAAGCTACATTCAACTGCCAACAACTAAAGAATGGAACATCGTCATCGCAGTGACACAATTCTTTTCCCCGATGAAAGTAGAGACTCTCTTGATGATATTTGGTGTTTACATCATCATGGAACAAAAGATATAGAAACTCTGGCAGTAATTAAGGGAATTAATGACCATAGTGAATTCCTAGCTTGTAGATCAACATTTTTGAAAAGCATTGACAAATCTTCTCTTATATGGTGGCCCCTGACTTATTTTCAGATGGAGGTCCACGCCCAAGTAGCCTACATTCAGGTAGTGTTTACTTTCAACTGTTCGACCTGCCACTTATGTAAATGTACTTTCAAATGTTCCTCATTTTTGCTGGGGCCTCCTGTCCTGGGTCCTGGCACCCTCTCAATACCAGTGGAGGGGTCCCCGGACCCCACATTGAGAACCACTGATCTAAAATCATCATTATCTCCCATTTCTCCTTCTGTTCAATTCCAATCAATTATTTGCATCAAGCCAGAGCCCAGTACCACTCCAGAGTCTCTCTGGGTGCAATATCCAATCTTCACATGGATTAATTTCTGTGCTGCTTCAAGAGAAGTTGAACGTGCAGAACACAGTTGCCTTGTGGGCACATTGACACATTTGAATAAAATGTACTATACTGTAGCTGCTGTAATAAATTAGATCTACATATTTCACTTGGGATCATATCTCTGTGGTGAAAGGATGGCTTTCACGGATGTAACCGTTTTCTTGCTCGGGGCTTCTCCATGGAGTGCATGATGCTGGAGACGGTGTATGTTTCACGTACAGTAAAGGTTTTCTCCAATTCCAATCAGAGCTGGCTCTGAGTCAGTGTGTGGCTTCCAGGGAGATACAAGACAGGAAATGGGGACTGTTGTAACTTACCTCCTGTAAAGTAGAGCAATAGGAACGTCACAGGCCTACGTGTAAACTTTTCGATTCTCACTGAAACCAGGAAATCCATGTGGTCACAAAAACACATGCAGCTCCCATCCACTCCCACATTAGAGCATTTACTAGAACGCCTTTCAAGTATCGTTCCACTTCTGCAGTGACCACCACTGCATTTTCGAAGGACAATAACAAAGTAACGCAGGGAACGTTCTACAAGCGTTTTTAGATCGTAGTGGAGATAAATATTCCGATGTCCTTTTTCCCAATGGTGCTCGCTGCCGATGACGTCTTTGACGTCTTTTTTTTCCTTCCAGAATAGCCTCTGATATCGACCGGCTAGCAGCATTACTTAACAGAACACTTCTGATGACTTATAAAAAGACGTCCCTACTTAGCTTTAGGTGATTTGGCTTTCTGTTTTTTTGGGGGAAGTTACTTTTGGGGGTTTTCAAAATAATAGTCCTGCTGTTCCAGAAAGCAGTGAGGGACATATGACTGAATCAATGTTGGCAGTAAATTACCCTGTTCAGAGTGACTGTCAGCCCATTTCGAGCAAAAGTCCATTTTCCTTCCGATCCAGATTGGAGTCCGTTTTCCTGCAGTGGAAGCAGATTTTTGTATATGACTTATCAATCTTTAAATCATGGTTCCCTCTATATACGTTAAGGGACCATGTATTGACTCTATGACTCATCCAGTCTCCGCAGGGGAAAGTTAACATTTTAAATTATGGTCCTTTCCATTAAGTATACCAGACCACAAAACTGAGAGTATCAGCAGGCATTATTTGTGTTAATCCATGGTGCTATTCTTTTTTATTATAATGATGGGTTCATAAAGCCTGGGCTCTGAATAGGAAGACCTCAGTGCCTTTGATGCAGGGCTGTGGGGATTATTGAAAAATGCATGAAACATACAAGTAATATGCAAAGTTTATTACTGTAACTCTAAATATCCCAGAGCCAAGCACTATGCAATTAAACAGTGCTAATTAAAAAGAAATACAGTCAGGTCCCCACAGAACCTACAGCTTAATTCTACAGGCTTTTGTTATTAGTCTTTACCGCTCAACGTGTGCACATACTGTACTTTAGTGTATTATTAAGTGCGTGTGTGTGTGTGTGTGTGTGTGTGTGTGTGTGTGTGTGTGTGTGTGTGTGTCGTGCGTGTCGTGCGTGCGTGCGATGCCGTGCTGTGATGCTGAGCATGATGAAGTGTGACAGTAAAATGTATTTACATTGTACAGTGGTGAAATGAGGAATCTGCATGTAACCCATCCTAAGTATCAGGAGCAGTGGGCATTGCCTTGGGGAGCAGTTACGGGTTAAGTGTCTTGCTCAGCGACACTTCTGTTTCCCAGGCGGCCTCTCTACCGACTCGGCTACGGCCGCCCCATTAGCTACGGTTTGAGAGCAAAACCTGACACATGGCTATAAAAGCCTCGCTTGTAAGAATCCTGCACTTGATTCTGAATGGATTGCTGGCATTTACATTTATCTGCAATCCGCAAAGTCTGTGTTGACACAAGGAATTAAAACACAGACTTTGCGGATATACAGTATGAAGTCACACACATGCTCAGGCATTGATAGTTATTCATGGATAAAATGGAAGGTGTGTGTGTGTGTGCGTGTGTGTGCATGTGCGTGCGTGAGTGTGCGTGTGTGTGCGTGCGTGCGTGCGTGCTGGTGTCATTATGTGGATCAGTTTGTTCTGTTGTAGAGGGAGGTGTCAGTTCTAATTCAGGGCAAAGCACAGATGGAAAGGTCAACTCTACAAAGACACACACACACACACACACACACACACACACACACACACACACACACACACACACACACACACACACACGCATGCACATGCATGCACATATAGAAAACAGACATGCATACAGACACATTCAAAACACACAAACTCACGAAGGAAGATATTATGGGAAACCTTTCTGTTCTCAGATGTGAAAAGGTCAAGACATATTCTGCTCTCTTCTCATCTCTATGGTGATGAACTCCACATCTTTGTTGTGACATGTGAAGTGTTGTTGTATCGTTCAGTCAGATGTACTTCCATATACATTCAGAATCTTGATCACTGCATTCTGGTTCTTCCGACAGGGTAGAAGGTGATCCTGCAGTAGTCTTGTTCTTGTTCTTTTCTTCAACTGCAGAAAAGCTTTCCTATCTCAATGTTTCTCAGGTCTTTCTGGTGGTCACAGGGTGGAGTGCACTGGTGGTGGTGGTGGTGGTGGTGGTAACAGGGTACAGTGTATACAGTATGTACAGGCGTATATACAATATGCCTGCTATATTTACAACTACAATTTACTGTACGCATTTAGCAGATGCTCTTATCCAGAGCGACTTACTTACAGTGTTCAACATAAGTGTGATAGACTAGCTATCGCTCTCTACTGTATGTTAATGACAGATCTTCTTTGATTTATGACCAACAATATGTAGTAATCACACACATTCAAATAAGTTTAAAGCAACTGCTTGATCTATTAGAAGACAGAAATAATATTGGCACACCCATTAGTGTAATTTTGAGCTCAAAATGTCTATTGTGAAGGTGACAATACATTTAACTTTATGTAAAGTCACATGCCAGCAAAGATATGCCTCTGAATTGAGTTTTATTGCACTTTTTGGTCTCATCTGGGTTCTTCTGGGTTTTCTTAAGTAAAGACTAGAGACTTAAAGACTTAAAAACAAGAAATATTGTATAGTCATATTTGTCAGGTGAAACAAACGCTGTCTCCGTTGTGTATCTTTCCTGCTCTCTAGTTAGTTAGCTCTATTAGCCGTGCTCCACTGCGGTGTGTGCATATGGGTGTTGGGTGAAATCAGCCCTTCCGCGGTGCGTGTTTCATCCTTAGTAGGCAAGCAATCATATAGGTCGCTAGTCGCTACTACGCGATTGGCTGGCGGCATTTCTGCCGACGTTTCAGAGCATGGCTGAGGGAAGTAGGGGTGCTGGGGGGGCTGTAGCACCCCCTCCCCCCAGGCACAGCCCCCCCTCGAACAGGAGAGAAAGAAAAAAAATGAGATTTAAATATGCTGTATCACAGTATTGGCACCTTATCCTGGTTAATTGCCTGTGTCAGTTCGTTCATATATAACTTGCGTGTGGAGAGGGAAAGTAAAGGCCACGTTTGCGCGTGGAAATGCGCGAAAATGCGCGTGCATGATGCGCGTGCACGCGCATTTTTGCTAGTGTAAAGTACTTCCCGCGGGCCTGTTTCAGAGTATAGGTCAGCCTCCCATTAGCTTAGGCGGCATGGGGTGGGACTCCCATTGATGACTAGCTCGCTCCTTTGATGACTAGGCCGCTTACATTTCATGAGCTTTCATTACTCAGGTTTCACCTGACAAAAAAGGACAGTCCGTGTAGCCTGTAATCCAGACTGAGTTGCTACATCCGTCTTTTTCTCACTCCCCTGCTCAGTCTGGCGTATAGGGTCTGGCCCTTAGAGTATATATTAATAGAGAGGTCACCAGATTTCTCCTCCCATCCACTTGCATTAAGTTGCTCAAAAGCGCATGAGGCGATTTCACTCCTCCTTTTGGGTAGGAAGGAGGAGTGCATTCTGGGATGGCATTGGGCCAAAACGTGAATGCGCTGGGCCGTTGACTATCATTGCGCCATTTGAAACATAGCGTTCATGTGTCATTGCCCCAATAACTTGAATGTGCACAATGATAGTCAACGGCCCAGCGCTGGCTCGAGCTGCAATACCAAATGCGGCCACTATGTCCTCTCTGGCCTATTTCACTCGTTCAATTTCATTCATTCAATTACGTAGGTAAGTCAGGATGTGAGTCAAGTTGTACATTAGAAGACACTGAGAAAACAACGTCCTAGAGAAAACAACAGGCATGGCAAATCATGTACAGTAGATTTGAGGGAAAAAGGATAAGCTGTGTGTGTGTGTGTGTGTGTGTGTGTGTGTGTGTGTGTGTGTGTGTGTGTGTGTGTGTGTGTGTGTGTGTGTGTGTGTGTGTGTGTGTGTGTGTGTGTGTGTGTGTGTGTGTGTGTGCGCGGTCATGCGCATACACATGCATGAGGCATGAGGCACTGGTGACAGAGAGAGATACGAGATATGGTTGGGGCCAGGGTGAGGGGTTTCGGGGTGAGACTGGTGACATTCCTCACATGGGAGGCAGAAACACAACACTGCAGCACAGTCTGGATGGATGCAAGAAGGAGAGAGGAGAGGAGCCAGGCGAGTTCACTGTGAATTTCCTTAAAGTGCTCCATTTGGTGAGTCATTACTTTCACTAAAGCACTAAGCAGCAAAGAGCATTTTGTTCCCCAAAGGACCACCCCCTCTTTTCACATCTCTGTGTCTCTGTGCCTCCAGTCTCCCCCGTTCCTTTTCTCTGCCTGTCTCTCTGTGCTGCGTGATTCTTGAAGGCTTACCTCATACGTGGTGGGCCTGCTCATACATAATGCATCATGAAGGCATAAACCCATGTTCTTCATTCCGTGCATAATCTGCCACACGCCCTTTTGCTTGTATACATTAATGGGTGAGAACCAACAACTTGCTGAGGCCAGTTGATGGACTGTGTCTGTGAGTCATATTGCTTACTCACGCACATCTATGGCAGTGCTGATTGTGTCCTCACCGCAAGATCTGGCCACAGACGTATATCAGCTCAGCGTGCCTTATTGTCACTACTAATGAACATCTGTGGGCTGCCTTGAGGCCAAGGAAGGCTTTTGCCGCTCACCCATTTTGTGTACACTCACCGCCTCCTCAGACCCATCTGGCTGTTCAGAAAGTTACTCTGCTAGGCTGCGTATTATTTCGATATGCAGAAACAAACGCCTTTGCTCCCTCTGGAGTTGGAGATAAGCAGATTGGTGTGTCTTTGGAGGAGACAAAAGACTCTGTCCAAACAAAAGCGACAGTGGAAGAGGCTATGCTCACAGCCTCCAACGCCTACAGTATATCTCTAAAGCTATAGCAAATGCCACTTTCTCTAGCAACACAAAAAAGATAATTGAATGGAGGGACTTATTTTTTAACGATTGTACACCTGTTTCTCCTGTTTTGATGGGCCTCTGTGTCACGTGATTTCATCAATGGTGCCTATTTAACTGCTGCTGCTGTTTTCATTTTTTGTATCTGTTTGAATTTGATTCCCTCCTACATGCTCTTGTTCTTTACCTTTTCTTTGTCTATACTTTGGTTTTCTTTTCTGCCTCTGTTAGTGAAGAGGTCTGTCTGTCTGTCTGTCTGTCTGTCTGTCTGTCTGTCTGTCTGTCTGTCTGTCTGTCTGTCTGTCTGTCTGTCTGTCTGTCTGTCTGTCTGTCTGTCTGTCTGTCTGTCTGTCTGTCTGTCTGTCTGTCTGTCTGTCTGTCTGTCCGTCCCCTCTCTCTCTCTCTCTCTCTCTCTCTCTCTCTCTCTCTCTCTCTCTCTCTCTCTCTCTCTCTCCACTTGCCTTTCCCCAGGAACAATTCACATCAGCAGACAATGACTGGGCGGATCCACTAAGTACTCGTTATGCTAATCAGAATTGATCGGGACGGGAATATTAAAAGACGGGTTTCTCTGACAGATCTTGGGGGAGGTGGGGGCATCATAAATAATAATGGAGAAGACCCATCAGAGCTTACATGTCACCGACAGAACCATGATTACCCGTAGAGTGCTGTGCAATGCGACGTGCACTGTTGATTGAATAAGTGCTCCTGTTCACTCTCTCTCTCTCTCTCTCTCTCTCTCTCTCTCTCTCTCTCTCTAACACACGCACATGCACATGGAGTAGTGTATCTACTTTCTAGTGGTATGTGGGCCCGTGAGGACATTAGAGTAAAACATCTCCAGTGGTGCAGATTGATGCAGTGACAGTGTAGATTAGGTTCTGTAGCAGATCTCCTACCTGGATGGACTGATTCTATTAGAGATCTAATGGAAGGTGTTCAGTCTGTCACACACGCACCCACCCACGGGTCCCACGTACATGCACGCACGAGCACACACACACACACACACACACACACACACACACACACACACACACACACACACACACACACACACACACACACACACACACACACACACACACACACACACACACACACTTCTCTTACTTTGTCTCTCTCTCTGTCACTCACAGGGTATTCCACTAACCTGTTATTATCCCGATAAGCCTCTCCATCTAAAGACATCATTAATTAATGAAAAGATATTAAGGAGGATATTGTTGCCAATCCATCACGCAATCCATTCAGCGCACACACTGCTTATATTGATAATGGAACAGATTGAAGAGACATATGTGTTTAAGGACCAAATGCCTTGATTGATTCCCGAACGCAGTCTGAAGCCGGGGTTTACAGTTTATTTTTGTTTGCTTCTAACATAATAGAACCTTGAGTACTGGCCTTTACATCTCTATCCCCGTGGACTTCGCCAGAAAGTAATTGTCCCACCAAAGTTGAGATAAAAGGGCAAACCTTGATCTTTGCCACAAACAAAATATGTACTCAAATCCCACACCAATTTCTTTGTCGATCTCTCTTGCTATACATTGAGTGCCATCTGGTGGACAAAAGTGGTGGTGCTTGGGTGCCGGGTGTTTTCAGGCTATTCGACTATGACTCGCGTCCGGTTTTGGCTTCCATCTTGGATGCCAAAGTACTAGCGTTAATGCTACCGAGCTAAAATAAGGCCAATCCTTGCTCTAGAAAATGCCAATGTTTCCATCACGCTCACCGGATAATCAGAAAAGACCTCCGGACATCACCGATCTGGTCAACACCACGGACAGCGCATTAGTTTCAGAGAAAAAAGCGTGTAAAGGAGCGGCCTAAAACAGCAGCTAACGGCTATTGAGAAACCGGAGTGGTTCAAAAAATGAAACACAGTGAGGCAATCTCATAGCGATATCAAACGCCTTAAGATGAGCCTGCTCGTCATCTGTACCCAGCGTCATGAATTTATAGAACAGGTATACTCGTCATACGGATCCAACGTGTTGATAGACACATGCACACACACACGCGCACGCACGCACGCACGCACGCACGCACGCACGCACGCACACACACAGAATTTCTCGTATCGACTAGAAGCCAGAATGAGTACCATCTTCTGACATGACTCTTTTCACCTCTGGACACAAACAGAGACTCCTTCCTCCCCCGTTCTCTCTTTGAAGGCTGCCATTGGATAAGCAGAGCACGTCTATATTGATGCACGTAGTTGGCAGTCTGCAGACACAGGACTCACCACATCCAGAGCCAGGGAGAAAATCAATGGCTTCCATCTATGCCTGCTCCCAACTGATCTGAGATCAGGAGATGGGTCTGTTTATGACTTCCTTATTGGGACTGTCTAAATTATTAACCGAGGTAGACCATCATAATTCACTGCCTCTTTGGACCAGGTGTTACTGTACAGTATGTGTTTGAGTTCATTTCAGAATTAGCCACATTTCATTCAAGATTATTGTTGTTCAGTATGTGTGTGTATATCTTACTATCTTTATTTACAACTAAGTGCTTCTCGGAGCATAGTTCTTATCGTATCTATCTATCTATCTATCTATCTATCTATCTATCTATCTATCTATCTATCTATCTATCTATCTATCTATCTATCTATCTATCTATCTATCTAGTATCTAGTATATCTAGTGTGTGTGTGTGTGTATTTGAAGCTTTATGAATAAAAACACTTAATAACTCCAGTGCAGTTTTGAATATCCCTCATTTGTCATTGTCATTTGTCTTGCTGTTTCCCAATACTGGTCTGGTGTGAGTGACTGAGGAGTCACCTGTCACAGCAGAAACACAGAGTGGATGTATGTGTCTGTCGGCCTTGCTGCTTTCCCCTCCAGCTGTCAGCTCCTTGCCCAGTCTAACGAGGAGAGGCAAGGCTAATTGAATCCTAAACACTCTCTCCCTCTGCTCATCCCTCTTTCACTCCTTCACTTCTCTACAGGGTTTGTTTAAAACTGTGGCCTCGATCAGCCTTGGCTATTTTTGTGGTGCAACCAGTTGTAGCTTCACCATTGAGCTTTACTGGGGTACACAACAGATGAATGCATATGCTAGTTAGCCTACGTATGAGTGCATATGAAATAGATTATAGCAACTGTAGGTGCTCTCTCTCTCGCGACCACAGTCTACAGCCTATGCTGCGCTGAAGCTGTCTCCTTAAACATAGGCTGATCTCTAAAATAGAATAACACCCGCCGGTGACAGGATTAATAAGTGAATGAGGGCCCGGGGTGGTTGAAAATAGTGATTTTTATTCTGTGGGGACTTTTGTGATTTTGCCAATGATGTGAACTGATGTTTTTTTTTTTTTTTTTTTACATAATTGATTTACCCGATTGGACGTTGGAACTGCCATTTACTAGAACAGTTAATGAGGTAACTTCAGGGTTAATCCTTACCCTGTTTCAGAGTTTCAGTCATTCACAACGGGTTGCGGACAGCTTGTGAACTTGTAGCTTGCCTACTTGGCTATTTTATTGAATCACCCTTTTCCACCGCAAGTATAACGGGCTCTGTTGTTTTCACCTGCTTCCACAGCACGTCATAAGGTGCTGAATTTGGGTTGCTCGGGCAAGCCCGCAAATCTGTAGTGTGACGATGCACCATTAAAAACAGTAAAATCATGTAGTGTGAGCATGTTTAAGATAATCTTAGAAGATTATTCTGTAGAGTGTGATGCAACCACATTTACAAATTGTTAAGACTTTATAGCTCCTGCGGCCTGATTCCAGCTCATTGCTTAAAAATTCAGAGGAAAAAAAGGATGCTATAATTTATCTTACAATAATAAAAGTTATATGTCCGCCAGCTGGGGTGCTCTTTTGCCTCGGGGCTACAATAAATGTGATTGCTTTACTGGTTTGTTATAACCACTCCTCTCTGTACTCTCTTTATTTCATCACTCCGATCTCACAGTTCTCTCTCCCATGGCCTATAGGCCCTAGGGCTTCCTTGACATTATCTCATTGGTTGATTGGTTGAGCTTAGCTGTAAATATACCCCCCCCCCCCGCCCACACATGCACACACACACATGCACACACACACACACACACACACACACACACACACACACACACACACACACACACACACACACACACACACACACACACACACACACACACACAAAAAGCCAAAGGAAACAGAGCCCTCCATAAACAGCTGTCAGCACAATTACAACCATTCTGCTAAGCTTTTCTTTCTTGCTGTTTCTATCGCTACATTTACGGAATAATGGGTCTCCAGTGATCCATTCAGACGGTGTTGAGGTTGTGATCTCAATCTCTGCAGAGCCGGCACAACGGTTTGCCCAAAGGTCAGAGCGATGACTCAAGCAGAATAATTACATCCTCAATATAAAATTAAGTACATAAATGACTAACAGTGGCTGGCTGCAGTAATTGCATGCAACCTATTGCAGACAAATGAAAATCACTTAGAAAGTGGACCTCTCATAGAGTAATAAAACCTCCCCCCCCCCCCACCCCCGTCGCTATTAATTTCGATGGAAGTTGCTCAGTGGCGTTTTGAAGCATCCAGAAGAACCGTCTACTTACGCATTGTGTGTCCAAATGCGGAAGTGCAACCGAGCGCTCAATGTTAAACCTCAGCTGCATGGGGTTTCCTCAGGCAAAATGCAGGGGCCCGCCTGCATTCTCAGCTCTGACCAGTAGGGCAGAGTGCTTCAACGCTGGAGAGCATCCCTGGGGGCTTCGGACCTCTATGGATATCAATCATACTCGTCAGCATTCTACATCAGCAGCTGTGATTTGTCGCTCTGAGTCACTGGTCAACGTGGACCAGATTACAATTGATCAGAGCTGTTTTGTGTAGTGGCTTGATCATTAAAAAAATATAACATAACATGTAACCCTATACTTATTTGCTTGTAGATCGGCTATTTTCGCTGTATGTTCACCCCCAGAATAGGGACGCTAGTGACTGTTAGTATACTATAAACCACTCCTTCTGAGGAAAAGTCCAGCGTAGTGTATAGAGCACGAGTGCATTGGTGGGTTGGTCCCTGTGGCCTGTAGGTCAGCCTGTACAGTATTAAATTATTCACAGAGACTCCAGCCTGTCCCCGTTCACCTGGATCTCTGATGGTAATAGCCTCTGATGCTCTGATAGACAGACGCATGTCCAGGAATAAATCATTCAGAGGTCACTGGTGAGACTGTCACTCATACACAGCGAGACGGCAGCTGCTTTCTCTGTCAGTTGATTTGGAATTTCAGTAATGTGGTGGTACATGTTTGACATGACTCTGTCTCTGTGTCAGTAGGAGGATGGAAGTCATGTCAGATGTAATGGTAACGTCGTATTAAGCAAACTCTCTTTACTGGAAAAGTCTTTTGTTAAGATTGATTATTATCAAATTACATAGTGGGGCCTTGTTGCGCTCCACAACTGCACGCACGCACGTACGCACGCACGCACCTACCCACCCACCCACATACACACACACATACAATGTTCACTTCACAGACACAGGTTAACTCATACAGTACATGCACAAAACACACAAATGCATACACTATTGCACTCTATATGTAAAATTGATTTCCAGTAATTGCGTGGCTGTCATTGCAAATTCCGTTTCTTTCTTTTTCCCCTGCCTGTTGTAGGTTTAAGTGGCTGTTCTGTGGAACAAGACAAGCAGTGCTCCATAATGAAGTGTTTAATATTTGATGCCACCAGATTTCACAGCTAATAAAAGCTGTGTGCGTGTCTCCATTAGGCCTCTGTCCAGGCTTGAGAATAGTGCTGCATGGCTGCACAGTGTAAATCACAATCTGTCCACTATTGGCTAACAGGGGAACCGGAGAAAAACAAATTTTTCACAATGCACACTGTACGCCAGAATAATCACCAATTGTAAATAATTTGTGAGATTGTGACCGTGTTTTATGGTGTTTGGGTTCATGGTTAGGGCTGTGGCTTGGAGCCATGGAAGTATTTAGTTGGTACAGACTCTCTCTCTCTCTCTCTCTCTCTCTCTCTCTCTCTCTCTCTCTCTCTCCCTCTCCCACACTGTGTGTGTGTGTGTGTGTGTGTGTGTGTGTGTGTGTGTGTGTGTGTGTGTGTGTGTCAGGTGCATTGGACTTGGACTCGAGTCACAAATTCGTTTTTCTTTTTTTTTTACTTTTGGCAAGACTTGATCAAATAAAAGACTTTTGACTCGTGACTTCACTTGGACTCAAGCCATTTGACTCGAAAATACTTGATACCTTCCCACAAGCCATTCATTAATTCATTCATTCATTCATTCATTCATTCATTCATCCATCCATCCATCCATCCATCCATCCATTAATTAATTAATTAATTCATTCAATTATTCATTCATTTCTCTTACTGGTTAATAGAGCTATACTGTAGGTTGTTGGCCTTCTCTAGGTCGTCCTCAGACGAGCCCTCCATCGTTGCTTCCAGTCATCCCGGTTCTCCATACATCTGGCCAGCTTGTTGGTGCTTTGCGCTCCTGCGTCGTACTTGAGTAGCCTACATCCACGTATGTTAGCGTGGGACGTCCTTGTGACCGGTGCCCGTGTGTTGGTTCCCATAGCACTAGTTTGTTGGCTGGCAGCTCTTGGTGTCGTTGGCAGTGTCCTAGTCTCATTCTCCTGGCTGCTATTTTCTGGCTCACCCTTGGCATTCCATGATCATACAGATTTGTGTTGGTAACATGTGTGCTCTTACTGATGATGAGTGCTGCACGCAGCATTCTGGTGTCGCACCCATCGAGAGACTTCTGCAGGGTTGGCTTCAGGGTCCAGCATTCACTGCTGTATAGGAGAACAGACTCTACCGTTGCGTAGAAGAAGCTGAGTTTGGTTTGACGGGGGAGGTTGGAGTTCCATACACTGGCCATGCCTTTTAGGGCCTTAGTTGTTGGCCTTGATCACTACATATTGTATGATTAATACTTGGACCTTGCAAAAGAGTGACTTTGTCCCACCTGGTCTTGTGTACATGAGAGAACAAGGCAAAAAGTGTGAGATGAGGTTCAGTGAAACACATAACACACAAGTTATCTTAACTACTGTGCTTATTTAACCAAAATATTTAAATATAAATTATAGTGAATGGCCACGTATATACCCATCCCCATGCTCATAGTTTAAGATTTGAATGCAAATAGATATTGAGTTCTGACTCCATTATCCACATAGCTATGTATTTATGTAAGAATTCATGCATAATATAATAATAATATATTCCTAATGGGAACTTTCTCTCTGTCTTTCTCTTACATGTTTATTGTCTACTTCGCTGACCTACTCTACATCAGGTAAGAATAAAATATATATATTTTTTAAATATTCATGAGGATTGACTATTTCAACATCCTACTTCTGGCATACTTTTTGCGATCCGTTTGCTGGCTTCCGGTTGCTGCCCTCACCCAATACAAATCACTGATGATTGCCTAGAAGACAAATGCTAAGAATGCTGTTTAGAAAACATGTTGTTTAGACAGATGCTAGGTTTGATATTTACCTAGTATCATAGTTTCTTTGAAGCACTACTACTACTCTTTGCTAATAGATGACTTATGACTTCTTTGCTATTACTTATGACTATGACAGTTATATTTGGTAAACCCACAAAGAGATGTACAGTAATGGGTGAATATCAGTGTAAAAAAGCAGATGGAAGGTTTCCACCATACAGATGACGTTGCATCCCACAGGGTATTTAGCATAGACCTGTTTCCACCATACAGATGACGTTGCATCCCACAGGGTATTTAACATAGACCTGTTTCCACCATACAGATGACGTTGCATCCCACAGGGTATTTAACATAGACCTGTTTCCACAATACAGATGACGTTGCATCCCACAGGGTATTTAACATAGACCTGTTTCCACCATACAGATGACGTTGCATCCCACAGGGTATTTAGCATAGACCTGTTTCCACCATACAGATGACGTTGCATCCCACAGGGTATTTAACATAGACCTGTTTCCACCATACAGATGACATCCCACAGGGTATTTAACATAGACCTGTTTCCACCATACAGATGACATCCCACAGGGTATTTAACATAGACCTGTTTCCACCATACAGATGACATCCCACAGGGTATTTAACATAGACCTGTTTCCACCATACAGATGACATCCCACAGGGTATTTAACATAGACCTGTTTCCACCATACAGATGACATCCCACAGGGTATTTAACATAGACCTGTTTCCACCATACAGATGACATCCCACAGGGTATTTAACATAGACCTGTTTCCACCATACAGATGACATCCCACAGGGTATTTAACATAGACCTGTTTCCACCATACAGATGACATCCCACAGGGTATTTAACATAGACCTGTTTCCACCATACAGATGACATCCCACAGGGTATTTAGCATAGACCTGTTTCCACCATACAGATGACATCCCACAGGGTATTTAACATAGACCTGTGAGCAGGAATTGTAACTGAGAGTGACCATGATCACACATTATGCAGCACGGAGGGTTCAGTGTGAAGTGTTTCATAAAGAGCCCTATTCCCTGCTAAGGAAGTGGTTCTCCCCTTCCAATTATTCTTAGATTAGAGAGTTGGAGCTCGTTGCAGTTAAAGCTATTATTTATGGAAGTGTAAAGGTTAGAAAGACTCCCTTGAGTAATCACATATTGAACAGTAATTAGCCTGGGAACCAGGGACATTAGTGTTCCTCTTTCTCCTTGTAGAACACACACACACACACACACACACACACACACACACACACACACACACACACGCGCGCGCACACACGCACACACGCACACACGCACACACGCACGCACACACACACACACACGCACACACACGTACACGGCACACACGTACACGCACGTACACATGCTCACACATAAACAAACACACTCTCTCATGATGAACAAACACAATAGAGAGTTATCTTTGACATAAACTGTTTGAGACTATAGCATTTTCAGAGTAAAAGACCACAGCTATAATTTATGTACTTCTAAGTAGGCTTGGGTGGTGTGGTGTCAAGTTACTGCTGTAAATCAGGGTATTTAGAATTCCTGATGGTACAATTTTCAATATATGGTCCATATAGGTATTTAAATCCAATAAGACTAAGTAGAATACTGGCATATTAGACATTCAGCATTGTAGGCTAGACAATGTCATACAGTACATGCTACAATGACATCTGGCACAAATAGATTCATACAGTATACTGTATGTACACATAATATGTGTACACATAATGTACACATATTATGTACACATTCTATATGTACTGTACTAGAATATGTACTGTACTGTACTGTACTAGAATATGTACTGTACTAGAATTTCGCGGGCCTTCGGCCCGCTCATCCTAGCGCCATGCGATGCGTCGCAAATGGGAAGAAGGCAATGGTAACCCATGATGTTTTCATTTATGCATTTGCTTGGAAAGCGCAAAGTTGCCAAGCTGGCTGAGTGGCCCTGTTTGGTTTTGTGTATTTGCGTATGAAAGCGAGCATGGCAAGGCGCAGGAACAGTATACTGTACTGTACTGTGATGTAAGTCTTTGTACTGTACTCATGTGTACTGTACTGTACTGTTATCTGTGCTGTTGTTATTAGTGTTGTGTTCTTAATTTTTTTTAATTATTATTATTATTATTATTATTATTACATGGATTAATATTCTGATGTACTGTACTGTACTGTTCTCTGTACTGTTGATATTATAGTTGTTATTAGTGTTGTGTTCTTTTTTTTAAAATTATTATTATTACATGGATTAATATTCTGATGTGAGCTTTCTTTCTGTACTGTACTCATGTGTACTGTACTGTTCTCTGTACTGTTGATATTATTGTTGTTATTAGTGTAGTGTTGTTATTTATTGTTATTATTATTGAAAGGGAGCATGGCAAGGCGCAGGAACAGTATACTGTACTGTAAGTCTTTGTACTGTACTGTACTGTACTCATGTGTACTGTACTGTTATTAGTGTTGTGTTCTTATTTATTATTATTATTATTATTATTACATGGATTAATATTCTGATGTGAGCTTTTTTTCTGTACTGTACTGTACTCATGTGTAGCGTTTTGTGACGTGTGTGTGTGTGCGTGCGGTGCGTGCGTGCGCGGGGGGGGGGGGATTTTGGATCGCCTCGCGATGCAGCTGAAATGGCACGCACGCACCGCACGCACACACAAACACGTCTGCAGTGACACTGCGTTGTACACAGCTGTGTTGTGTTGCAGCGCGTTGTTGCAGCGCGCGCGTGTGCGTGTAGTGTTGGTGTTGTTGTTCGTATCCACATATGCGCCTCGGTTCGTCCCGATTGTACGACGCCAGGTGTTGACGCGGTCGTGTTTGCATAATCGCGGCGCTCTCCGTCCAAGTTAGAATCAGTGTAGAACCTGTGTTGTTGTTCTTCTTCTTCTACGTTTGGTTTCCGGCAGGCTGTACACTGTGTGTGTGTGTGTGCGCGTGTGTGTTTGTGTGTGTGTGTGTGTGTGTGTGTGTGTACTGTGTAACTTCCGGTAGTGTTTCCGGAAGTGTGAAAGGTATCACGAAAAACACGTGGGTCACGTGGTGGGGTTTTGAGCCATTGGGAAGGGGTGATGTAGTGTTGCCAGGTCCACGTATTGTAAGCGAGTGGTAGTGTGTGTAAGTATAGGCTGTAGGCTGTAGGAAGTCAGGGTTTGCGGCCTTGTTTACATAGACGTGGCAACAATGTTGGCGGTGCAGCCAATGAAAAGAGGGGAATCACGGAATGCAGTGTTGCCAGGTCCGCGAGGTTTAAGCGTGTTGTAGTGTGTGTGAGGAGCGTGTTGTTTTCTGGGCTTGTTTGCATAGACCTGGCAACAATGTTCCGTGGCCCGTGTGTGAGTGTGTGCGTGCGGGGGTGTCGGTGCTTGTGGCGTGTTTGTGTTTATTATTGATATTGATATTGTTTGTGAGTCTGGACGGGAGCCGGCTTTAGTGGCAGTGCAATGACAATTTTTACGCGGGTGGTGTTGAGTGTGGGCGTGTGGCGCGACATGAGGAGATAGCCGTGGATCGACGCGGAGGGTAAGTCTGTGACGTCTTAGTGTGTTGTTGCAGTGTGTGTTGCAGCGTGTGAGTGACGTAGTAGCTGGTGACTTTGGGTCCCTTTTCCTGGGTTGGGTACACCTTTTCAAATGTATAATAGATGCCTCACAGCCCCAGTGAAATGTCAGGAGGTTGTGGTGTTTTATTTGTGACCACAGGCACAGTGTGTGTGGTCAGGGGCAGATGAGTGCCTGGCTCACAGGTGTGACACAGGAAGACTCCTCAGCAGCTTTTTTGTATTAACTCACTGTTGGTGCCATTCATCATATTCACACTGGCGGCCATCTTGCCATTAAGATATTGAAATGCCGCCACGTTGCTACCCTGCTTTTTCAATGCAAAATGCCAACATGGTCGCCGTGTGAATATAGTCTATACAGAGGGAACATATTCACATTAATGAAGAAACTAGAGTTTGACTACCTTCAATCAGATATAACAAAGTGTGTTGCTCCTGTATGAAGGTGTGGTTTTACACATGAGGGGTTGTTGTCAGTGAGTGTTACAGTACATTGTAATACATTGCTTGTATGAAGGAAATGTTTTCATTTTATGGGAATGAACGTCAGTGTAACAAACCAAAAGGAAATGCACTTTTGCTGGTTTTTATCCCAGGATGGAGTTTGAGTTGGTGTTAACTTTATTAGTGCCGCTAGGTGGTAGCATAAACACATGTAACGTATGCCACGCGTCCGCTCTCACTCTACGCTCTTTCATTTCTGGGTTATTCAGGGATGTGGGCGCTGTTGTTGTGAGCATGGTCATCGTTAGCAGTAGCTCATACCCTTAGCTATCATTACAAACAGTTACGCTCAGCGATGCGATACAAACTCACAAACTGACACTGATTTAGATTCTAATCATAATCAGTGTTTTTGATGCCCCATCGCAGTCCCATTGCTAGTCGCGGTAGAATAATTCATGCCTCGGGTGGTCGGTGATCCTCCCGCGAATGTTTCGGTTAGATGCTATGCTATCTGCACATCAAGATGGAGTCACTGTGTTACCTTGAAAAGGGCTCTGAAGCTGCAAATAGCTGGGCACACCAACTGCAGGTTCCAACTGACGCTGGGCAGTTGACTGGCAGCTGGTGGACGCAATAGCCAACGCTAGACTGCCAACCTGGATGTACTTCGTTTTAGTGTGTTGCACGCTGGATACACGTCCAGCTTGGGCATCCGTCTCAGTTTGTTTTATGTACAATATTTTGTGAGTCATATTCGGAGAAACATTGCGGTGTGATGATCTTCTCACCAGATTTGATCAGTGGTTTCCAGGAGGCAGTGACTCACGCCCGTGAAAAACGTATGGATTTGTCTCTGCTGTGAGGAATACATTGTTGCATGTGTGCACACTGGACAATATGATATAAATAAATGCACAAATCATATTATGCATGCAAACGTGTCGTGCATGTAATAAACCCTTACACGCATATACACACGCACACGTTAAGTGCTTAATTATACTACTGCATATGCCTAGCTGTGTGTGTGTGTGTGTGTGTGTGTGTGTGTGTGTGTGTGTGTGTGTGTGTGTGTGTGTGTGTGTGTGTGTGTGTGTGTGTGTGTGTGTGTGTGTGTGTGTGAGAGTGTGAGTGTTCACGTGCGTGTGTCTGTGTGTGTGTGTGTGTGTGTGTGTGTGTGTGTGTGTGTGTGTGTGTGTGTGTGTGTGTGTGTGTGTGTGTGTGTGTGTGTGTGTGTGCGCGTGCGCACATGAAACAGTACCTCTCTCTGTCTCACTGGTAAAACAAACTCTCAGGCACTCTACTATAATTAGTCAGAAAAGCCAAGACAGCAGCTGTGAATAATTTAAAGATGGCAGTTTATGCAAATGGTCCAAATGTGGGCCATGGTGCAGGAGGTGGTACTGTTGCCTTTTACTGCTGACAGGATGAAATTGAGTTATGGGATGAGTTGTCTCAGTCTACATGCAGCCAAAACTCCATTACTTTCACATTAGACTTTAAACTCGAAATAGTACAATAGGACAACGTATCCCTGATCCCCCCGCTGTGTGCTCTGGCTGTGTGCAATTGTCATTGAGCAATATATTTCATATTTTAAATGTAATACATTTTATTGTTTTTTTTTAATATCAACTTGATTTTGGAGTTATAAAATTATAAAATTTTAATATGGGTTGGTTTCATGCTGTACCCAGCACACCTCCTGAATTCATGTATTCCCTCTATACACACGACTGTATGGCCTCACACCCTACAAACACCATCGTGAAGTTTTCTGATGACACAGACACGATGGTGGTGGGGCTGATCACTGGAGACATTGAGGCAGCGTACAGAGAGGAAGTTACCAACTTAGAGCGGTGGTGTGAAGAGAATCATATCCTGATGAATGTCTCCAAGACCAAGGAGGTCATCGTGGACTACAGGCGGGGGAGGGATCCACAACCTCCTGTCATTATCAACAGTGGGGGTGACACTGGGGGTGAACATCCATGGAAAACTCAAATGGGAGGCACACACAACTGTGGTGGGTGCAAAAGCGCAACAGCGCTTATATGGACTCAGGTGCCTCAAGAAGTTCAGCCTGAGTCCACAAATCATCAAGAACTTCTACTGAGGGACGATAGAGAGCCTGCTGACGAGCAGCTTCACCAGCTGGAATGGGAGCTGCACGGACAAGGACCATAAGGCGGAGGTTGGAGGGTGGTGCGCTCAGCCGAGTGCATCACTGGATGTCGGCTGCTCAGTTTGGAGAAGCTGTACACTCAGCACTGTCTCAGGAAGTCCCTGAGGATCATAAAGTACCTCACACACCCCCAAAATGTTTTTTTTTTTCATGCTGCTGCCCTCAGGGTCAGGGAAGAGGTACCAGAGTATCAAAGTTCTTTTAAACTTTTAAAAACCTTTTAGACTTAGTATGGTTATTTATTTACTGTTTTTATTTGTGTATTGTGGAGCATCACCAAACCTAAGTTTTTCACAATGCATGTACTTGCATTGTGACATTGTCACATCTGTGTGACAATAAACAACCTTGAACCTTCAACCAATAGTTAATTACCCGTAGTGATCATGACGAGACAGACAGGGTATAGCCATAATAAAAGGAGCATTGTGGCCGTGTGCTGCATGCCACAAATCAATTTTAGTGTGAATCAAGCTTGCATAATGCTTTAGACACACACACCTGGCCTTCAATCTGTGCAAGTCTCATGTCTTTCTCTTTCTTTCTTTCTTTCTTTCTTTCTTTCTTTCTTTCTTTCTTTCTTTCTTTCTTTCCTTTTTGTAGCCCCTCTTGTATCTTGTTTAGTCTCTTGTGCTGTGCAAGTGGTTTTCCCATTTTGCCATTCAAACCGTTTAAATAAAATATGCCGCTCTGCATCACCGCTTTGCCATGATAATTATAGGAACTGCTGTTTTGAATTCTGACACATCAGCAAAAAGAGATTTAAAAACATCAATACTCATACATCCCGGTATTTGAATATGGATCCGAGTACAAAGGCACTGACCACATGCACAACAGCCTGGGGTGGGGGGTTTGCAGTGAGCTCTGCAGCGAGTTACGGATCACTCCTCGGCAGTCTGCTGTAGCATGTACTGTACAGGGAAAAAAACAAGGGTGTGAAAATGTTTCTGTTTCGTCTCTTGCGCATGCCCACCTCTTCTGGTTGTTCCATAAACGTGTAGGGGGGCTTTCTTTGTTTGTTCATGTTTCTCGCTCTCCATTTTCTCTTGGTGACCACTTCACCCACAGGCATATGTGACTTATATCTGCACACAGCAGGGCGTCTGTAAGTGGATTTGCTTCTCACATGGGTATCTAAAGAAAAGAGAACCAGAGTGACTTAATGGGTACTCACTAAGAAAAGATACATGTACTGTATGCACATACTGTAGCAGTGGTGGAAAAAGTACTCACATGTTTTTACTTAAGTAAAAGTATCAATACTGCAATATAGAAATTACAAGCAAAAGTCTGGAATTCAAAATGTACTTGAGTGTAAGTACAAAGGTATTGGCATCAAAATGTAGTTAAAGTACCAAAAGTGAAAGTACTCATTATTCACAAATGTCTCATTTAAAACGTACGAATAGTACTGTTTGTTTTGTAATAAGAATCAAAATCGGCAAAGTAACTAGTAACTAAGTTTTCAAATAAATTGAAATTAGAAATACTCAAAGTACATATATCTCAAAATTGTAGTTAAGTAATGTACTTATTTACGCCTTACGTGTGTGTGTGTGTGTGTGTGTGTGTGTGTGTGTGTGTGTGTGTGTGTGTGTGTGTGTGTGTGTGTGTGTGTGTGTGTGTGCGTGTGCGTGTGCGCGCACGCGTGTGTGTACGTGCGTGTGTTTGTGTGTGCGTGTGTGCATGTGTGCATGCATGTGTGGACTCTATAATTAGTCTCTCCTGGGTCTGTACCTGTGTGTGCTCCTGCAAAACGGTCTCCTTGCGAACAGCATTCAAATAATCTTTGATCTGACAAAGGATAGCAGTAACGCTTTTTGTGCTTTGTGATTGTTTGGGTTACGACATCGATGGAAACATAGATCTGCCTTCCCTTTATGGAAATACCGATCTACTGCATGCAATCAGCAGCATTTACTAATTGCTAATCAGTGTTGAGTAATGTTACTTTCTAAGTAACTTCATTAGGTTACTGGATTACTGCCATTACAAATAATTCTGTTACGTTTCAAGATTACCTTCAGAGAAAAGTAACTTGTTCGATTATTTTTGCGTTATTTTGCGTTACCGACAATTAAACCCCGGCCATCCTTGAGAAAAAAACTGCAGCCTATCGATGTTGTGGAGCTGCTGCTTGGTGCTTCACCAATTTGCATTGACGTTGACCTCCTCCTTTCCCCATTAAATCCAAAAATAGTGTGAATACTATACCACAGCCTAAGGATAAACTATCCGTCTTCTCTCAATCTCATGTCATTACGCACATGTGTTGACAACGGAATGTGTAAACAAGAGCCGTGGTGTCACAACAGAAGTGGTGACCTATTATCATGATGCAATCACCACAGACGGCAAAGCATAATGGGTCACTGATTTTCGTATAACATCTGTGGACGTGACGGTGCCGCTGCTTGCAGCAGCCGTGCATGTCTCCGTTGACAGAGCTCATTCATTCAGGAAACAGTGCAAATGGATTATTTTTCCTTTGTGGCAACAAAAACAACAGGGAAATATAGGTCTTAAATGTATCTAGTAACGCCATTGTTTAATTGCAAACTAACTTGTTAGGTTACTCCGTTACCCAATAAAGTATTCTCGTTATATAACGCTGTTATTCATAATCATAACACTGTTACACCCAACGCTGTTGCTGATTATGTAATTAGGCTACAGTTCCACTGTTCGTCTTTGTCTTACATTAAACCTGCTGCAAGACTTTAGGGAATGATCTTCTGACAAGCCAAGAGATGCTACAAAATTGGCACCACATGCTGTTTATCCAACACTCATATCCAAAGTGACTTTTATGCAATTATCCATTCAGACCTCCGGCTGTTTCCTATCTCACACGCGCATGCACGCACGGCACGCTCTATGATTGAGCAGCCATTTTGGAAAGAACTCAGGCCCCTTCCCTACTTCCTTCACAGGTCTTACCAAATATACTTATTAAGTAGCTATAAGTAATACATCGATATTTTTTTTAGTATTCAGAAAGCCAGCAATGGATTAAACGCTCCCAAAAAATGTTTTGTCTCTGTGTCTGCATTCAAAGTTTCCCTAGAAGCTTTGTCATTGGTCAAGAATGTCTGTGTTAATGTATGTGTTAATATTAGAAAGGCTACTTTCCATAGTGGAAGCACTCTGAGACCCCCACCACATATAAACAGTACTTTTTGGCTAGAAAGGGATTTTTTTTCACCTGAGTAAAAATATTCTCTATGAGGGTTTTCTCTGGGCAATATCGGTAGAGGGCGCAGTGGAGTAACTAAAAATGTTTCCTGGTGGAAACAAAATCCCCTTTTGGCCAAAAAGTACCGTTTATACGGTGGGCGTTTATACGTGTGGTGGGACCCATAATCCATTTGCACTGTTTCCTGAATGAATGAGCTCTGTCAACTAAGGAAAGTAAGCTTTCCGCCTTTGTTTTGGTGAGTAGCAAAAACGTTCTTTTTATTTACGCTAAAGACGAGAGGCTGGTCTGCATTCATGCGAGCCCCGGAAGTCATTGGTAACATAGCTCTAAATGCAATGCATTAGAGCTATGGACCAGAGCTAAGTATAAGTGTGGCTCTGTTCCATTTAGTGTAGCACAATGGTCCTCAAACGTTTTCATTTCAAGGACCCATAACTCCTACATGTGTGTACAAATGTACACATGTACATATACTGTACATGTACACATACTCTCAGAGTCATACAACCATGGTACAGGACACTTTGAGACCCACTGGTGTAGCAGAGTGCTTCCAACATGCACAATAGCAGCACCCTGATTCTGACCAGAATGGAACAGAGCCTTAATTTGTATCATCGGTAACACCTTAGAGTATATATATTAATAGAGACGGCACCAGATTTCTCCTCCCATCCACTTGCATTAAGTTGCTCAAAAGCGCATGAGGCGATTTCACTCCTACTTCCGCGTAGGAACAGAGTGCATTCTGGGATTGATTGGGCCAACTCGTGAACGCGCTGGCCGTTGACTATCATTGCACGTGTTCATGTATGAAACAGCGTTCACGTGTCATTGCCTCAATAACATGAACGTGCGCAATGATAGTCAACGACCAGTGCTGGCTCGAGCTGCTATACCAAATTCGGCTACTATGTCCATTTCGCCTCAGGGTTTCCTCCGTGTGCCGTCTCTATTAATATATACTCTAAGGGTAACACCTGTGAAGTTAGCAGGGAAATGGCTGCTGTGCATAGAGCCTATTGGTGGAATCAAAGGTCCCAAAAGCCAGTCCTGGGGCAACGCTCTGCAATGGAGATGTCGTCCACAGAGAGGCTCAAAGGGACACTTCCCTGGATTTTACCCAAGATATACAGTATCTCACTGCACTGGCAGAGATGATGATGGTGAACTGAGATGTATGGAGGGGGTATGTACAGATGTATGGAGGGGGTATGTACAGATGTATGGAGGGGGTATGTACAGATGTATGGAGGGGGTATGTACAGGGTGGGTTGAGAGGGAAGAACTGGGAGTAAAGCTCTGGAGAAGAACCCCAGTGCCCTACATTATATAATAACACACAGCATGTGAGCTTAGTCGTCCAGTCATCACACGCTGTCATGCGCACAAAGACAAGATAGTGAAATGAAAGGCTAAGCACCAAAATTACTTGAAGTTAATTGGGTTTAATCTACTGCATCCAGTATTGAGTCACTGTCCACACTTTACACGCATTACTGGATAAATTCCCATATTGGATTTGATACAGTGGATTATTTTATTTTTTCGCTTTTTAATCATGTCAGCACTGAGCTAACCCAGAGTCAGCATACACACACACACACACACACACACACACACACACACACACACACACACACACACACACACACACACACACACACACACACACACACACACACTAGGGCATTAATAGAATAGTCGAATATTCTAATATTTGACTATCAAAACGCTATTCGACTGTAAATCAAAATTTCATTATTCGCTAATATTGTTTGTAATAATTTATTTTTTGCTATGCTGCACCATAGACAGTGTTGCACATCGAAAATAGCAGATGTACAAGCTCACAACATGTCCATCCATGAGGCATTGTGGACTTGTAACTCTGATTGTGAACAGCTGTTAAATAATAGACTATTGAAGTCTAATTATAGTATTTGAGTCGACTACCAAAAATAACGTTTAGTTAATGGGAACACGGGACGGGAAGCTGAACGGGAGGCTGACGGGCTGACCGGCAAGGGGGCGTTCAGGACCTGGCCCCAACCCGGCCGCGGCCTCCGGCGCTGGAAAAAACGAGCACCCCGTGTGTGTGTGTGTGTGTGTGTGTGTGTGTGTGTGTGTGTGTGTGTGTGTGTGTGTGTGTGTGTGTGTGTGTGTGTGTGTGTGTGTGTGTGTGTGTGTGTGTGTGTGTGTGTGTGTGTGGGGGGGGGGGGGGGGGGGGGGTGTAACGTTTGGAGCCACCCAGGCTCTCCCTCAGGCTTTACCGCATGAACCCTAGCATCCCTATTCTGAGGTGAACATTGCAGGTCTACAGCCTGTGTAATGTGACATATTATTATCAGCTTGTAGAATAGATCAGTTATTTTCGGTGAAGAGATTTGGTGTAGAGGGGATAAAAGAAGAGGCTCTAGTATAGGGCATAATGGGCATGGTTTTCTGGTTCCACTGGAAGATCAGCCATTCATCTTTCTGGTTCCACTGGAAGATCAGCCATTCATCTTTCCCATAGAGATTTGCTAAAATATCAATTTTTTTAAAGCCCAGAATCAAGCCATCCAGGAATAAAAAAACAAACAAAAAAAGCTAAACAAACTAAGGGTATTTATGTAGTACATCATAATTAAATATTTATAATTAAAGGATTTATGGTTTTACTGCTATGCCCTATAGAGCCCTGGGGGACAACGTGAAACTATGTACGTAAGTAGGGTTCATATGGTTCATGAAATCATTTGGTTGCTGATCTAGCAGCAGCTTTATGTATTTATGTGTGGGTTTGTGGAAGAGGTGATGGTGGAGAATTGCAGAGGTCATTGATCACATGGGTGATTGTATCATTAAATGAGAAATAGGCAACGTTTCCCTTAGGGGCTTCTCCAATTGAATCACGAAAGCCTGTGGCAAAACCTCTGGCTGAAGAACCGCTACATGTGTAGGGAATAGCACACAACAGAACACAATGTTATAGACCTAGTAGGCTCATAGAAATACTTGAATACGCACGCACGCACGCACGCACGCACGCACGCACGCACGCACGCACGCACGCACGCACGCACCCACACACCCACGCACCCACGCACCCACACACCCACACACACACAATATTGTGTGTCAGCATGCACACCAAAATACTGTCATCCTTGTAAGTGAAAGAATGGCTGAATGATATAATAATGATGTAAAGAACTGAATTATTTCTTTCTTTCTTTCTTTCTTTCTTTCTTTCTTTCTTTCTTTCTTTCTTTCTTTCTTTCTTTCTTTGGAACACGTCATTTAGCCAAGCATATCATTGTTAGACAGGTTGCCAGTTGGGAACACTGACATATCACGCAGCATCGTTCTGGAAACAAAAGACCATCTGATAAATGTGCTTTTCTCTCATCAATGTTCCCGTTGAGCAGTCTTTTGTGTTCAGCGTTCTTGGCAGCTCTCTGACTGAGTGACAATATCCCACCGTTTCTAGTTAAAGAACTAACATACTGAAACTTCATGTTATCCTACATCAGTATGTGTGACATACTGTATAGATCAACATTTTCAGTAGCAATTCTTGTTATTTTCTTCAGTGTTGTGGGGATTCTGGGGAAACAAAATGGCGTCTCGCTACATTAATGCATCTCTATCCTTCATGAAAAGGCTTTATGAACGACAACGAGCGAATTTCTCTCCCTGCTCGTGTAAACAAGTATCTCCTAGTTTTTGTCTAGTATTTATTGGTTCCTTTATCTCCATCTGTCTGATTTATGAGAAAAACTGAGTGGTGTCATTCACCTTCCACACTTCTTTCTGTTCAAGAGGTCAAAGACCAAATATAATACCTATCATTATACTGTTGTGTTTTCCATTTAGTGAGAAACACATTCACTCTTTCCTCCTTTCACTGTCAATGTAATGGCTGCACGTTGTGTCTGGAAGCACTCGCTATTGTGTTTAGTCAACAATTGTGCTTGGTTTGTCAGCACAAACCGTTTGCAGCAATATTAAATATTGATGCAGATGGTTTTACGCAAGTTAGTTAATCGAGAAGTCTCTCAGAATGTTAACTCCCACAATTTTCAAAA
>NC_136807.1:29443515-29463515 GCF_951216825.1 Electrona antarctica
TCCTCCTCACATCTTCAGCATCTTTCAGCTGCTCTACTGGGCTCATTTAAAAGGGCCTGAGGCACAGGATGCTTCATTTCTCCATCGGCGATGCTCCCTGCATGTCTTCCTGCTGATTATTGTCCTACATGCTTTGCACAATAATCCAAAATGTTCATCCACAAACCATGCTATTTTGTCAATTCAATTTGAGTGTTTGAATATGTGACTGCATTGGTTGTTGGTACAGAGGAGGAATTGTGTGTGTGTGTGTGTGTGTGTGTGTGTGTGTGTGTGTGTGTGTGTGTGTGTGTGTGTGTGTGTGTGTGTGTGTGTGTGTGTGTGTGTGTGTGTGTGTGTGTGTGTGTGTGTGTGTGTGTGTGTGTGTGTGTGTGTGTGTGTGCGCGCGCGCGTGCGCGTGCATGCGTGCGTAGGCAGAGTAATAGGTAGGAATATAGGATTGGCTCGCCTCATTTGGCTGTCAATCAAACAGCCGGGCACAGAGGGCTAGTTTAGTGAACAAAACAACACAACACAACACACGAAACACAGCACAAGTTAGAAAATTGTGATGGAAGAAACATGGCGAGAAAAGGGAAGAAACTAAGCCCACGACAAAGAAAAGGAAATGCAGTTACAAGGACTGGGAAAGTATTTATCCGTGGGTGAAGCCAGTGCAAGACTCACCAAAACATTGTTGCTCAAAGGGAGGCTTCACGTTACGTTCGAACCAAAACAAGATTCCAACAAAGAAAATGCAATGTGGTTGTACCAAGGCAGCATCCATATTACAGTGCTTGCACCTGCCTGTGTGTAGAGAGTTGTTTTTGAGAGAGTTAAAACAACACCAGTGGTTCAAAAACTCCCAAGTGACAAAACTGCCATTATTTTCAGTTGCAGACTTGCAGTAGTTGGCTTTGTTAGGAGAAGGATGCTTTGATAAAGTAAACATTTCTTTATTGGTTGTAATTCATGTCTTAACAATCAAACCAAGCCTCTTTGTTGGTTGGTTGGTTGGTTGGTTGTATATTGTCCAGTAAATAGTTTTAATTTAAATGCAGTTCTGTTAAGAGTGTGTGTGTGTGAGTGTGTGTCCGCGCGCGCGTGTGCGTGCAGGCGTGTTGTGTTCTCTATTGATTGACATTTTTATTTCACAGTATGCAGAATGGGTACATTTCAATGAAAGCACAAGTCAATACAAAACTGTTACTGTGGATGACACCATGATTAACAATTACACTTGTTTACAACAGGGTCCACCATTTTCAATTCTTTAGAACATTAAGATACGTACAAGTAAACTATATACACTTCTATAAAAACATGAAATCATCATAATCAAAAAGTAAAAATGGAAAAACAAGTACAGTATGGGGAAAAAGGGGGTGGGGGGAAATTGCAGCCGTCCGTAGGTGCTCTTTGAGAGTGGTTTTGAAGGAGTCAAGGGATTCACATGTCTTAATGGCTGTTGGTAAGGCATTCCACATTTTAGTGGCATAGGAGCGAATTAATTGAATCCCTTGTTTTAGCTGAATCTGGGTTTGCTAGTGGTTTGTTGAGCTATCACTAAACACGGGTGAAATTCACCCAAACACCTGCCTGTAGAAAAAATCTGGGATGTGGGCAGAGAAACAAACCTACATCTATGAGTGGGTATTAGATTTTCCCAAGCTTATTTTTCTTTACTTTCTGCCTGATTATCAATCTGCTGCCAGTGGCCTTATGGCTGCATGTATACACTTTCCACGTGGCAGCATCTGATACAGTCCATGGGTGAGGTGACTATGATCTTTGAGGATTTTAATGATGGCATTTATCAGCCCTGCAGTAATGTGCGTGCATGCCTGTGTGTGTTTGGGAGGGGGGGGGGGGGGGGGGGGTGTATTAATCATAGACTAAAGAAATATGGTTTAATGGGATTACTGTACAACCAGGCTTACACTCAGGTGGCTGCTCAGTGGCGTTCGCCTCCCATATTAGTTGTGGTAGTGATGTTTTAAGAGGGGAGAGGCATTTTTCACCAACAGTGTACTTGCCACCTTGGCTCTCCGTGGGAGCTAAGCAGTGTGATGGATTAGGCATGAGGAGTTGTCTGCTGGTTTAATGGCAGGTCCGCGGCAGCCTGAGGAGATGGTTTTAATCATATTTGCCTCCTCATTACCCTCCCGTCTGCTGCCTGAGTGCCGCGCTGGGATATCAATGGTTCTGTAGCCAGAAGGCCCCACCCCGTCACAGGAACGACACACTGCCGAAATAGGCTACTGTATGGTTGTGCTTTGTTGTGAGTCAGATAGAATTCAGCGCAAATACAAAGACCTGATGACGTATTTGAATCCCCGCATCTGTTTCTGGACACTTACAGGATTGTATTTGTCAATGTACCTGAGCTAACTAGGTTGAAGGGGAATCAGGTGCTGCAATGTGAAACTTTTAAAAATAGGTCTCAGTCATCTAACAGTTGTGACGTCACAAATGCCACCAAAGAAGTTGACGAGAAGCAAGACATTTCTGTTGCATCACAAAGGTTACATCTAAAAAGGCAGCAAACATTTATCAGCATAGCAGGGGACGGACTCGTAAGAAATCACCAAGATTTTTGGTGACTAGTTTTTGAATTTTGGCGTGGTGTTAGGTATGGGTATAAGGTTTTCAAAAAGCCTGTGCAAGACTCAAATATTAGATACGTATAGCTGTGGTTGTAAACCAAAATAATTGATAAAAGAGATTTTTTAATGGATTCTGTTACTATTGGGTGTGCTAAATAACATACTAAAATTGTAGGAAAAACTAACAACCAGAAAGGCATCGTTTTCGAGATGGCTTTCACGGTGGCTAAAATGAGATAAAATGCCTAAGATGCCTATAAACTGGGATTTAATATGTAAAAAATCATATTATGCACTTGGTAACTACTTTTTGATGCATGGCATCGCAAACTAATTTAGCTCTTCCCTAGTGGTCGGTTTGCAATGAAACCACTATTAGATATGTCAGTATATGGTTGAAACCCCAAATAATTGATAGAAGAGATTTGTCAATGGATTATGTTACTATTGGGTATGCTAAATAACATACTAAATTCTTACAAAAAACAAACAACTAGAAAGGCATCGTTTTCAAGATGGCGTCCACGATGGCTGCTGGGAGCCTAACCCTAACCCCTAATATCTAAAACCAGAGATTACACACAAAATAACGCCAGGAAAGTGTTCTAAATCTTATAAACGTCATTGATATATATTTTTTGGCAAAAAGGGTGAAGTGTCCCTTTAATGTGTAAAATTAGTTTAGGGAGAACCCCCCATTGGACTCGCTGGTGGTGGCAGTGCAGATTAACCTCCTTCCTTCTCAACGCTAGATTGGGAGAAGGTTGAGTTGGGTAAATCGTCAAGCAAAATGTCATAATCGTGACGGCCCTAGTCAGTTGGCTTTTATCTCCATGGAGACCTGTTGGCTGTTGGGAACCTTGCTGTGTGTGACGACCATCACTCATTCAGCACTGACTCCTCCAGCCTCTTTCACCCGCTACAACTCAGCAAACACAGCTCACGTCAGCTTAAATGTAGGTGGGGAAAGGTGGATTTGCACTGTCAACAGTGCTGTTGATCAAAATGACTAAAGCTGGTAGGATTTTAGAAGATCAAACAGGACTCAAATCTCCTTAAACACTTCCAGTGCACGTCCAGTGTGTTGCACTGTTTGTTTTCTATTCCTCTGTGCTTTTTATTTGTTCACAATCTATCATGCTTTTGTCATCTGACTCTGTCAACTTTGACTGTTCCCATTTCAATCACTGGATTGATTATTGTCTATTGTTTTTTTGTTTAGTTTATTTGCATATGGCTCTAAGAGCATTAATGTTAGCGGTCTCTCATTCCTGCCCCAGCAGCATCGAAGTGAAACCAGCTTAATATTAATACAGTAGTTGCAGTCTGTCTCTTTCATCCACAGTTATTTATTAGGTTTCTGTCAGGTTTCCAGTTCCCCTTACACTCACTTTTGTTAAACTTTTTATGCAGTGCCTCATCCTCCCGGGTTCCTCGACTTTTCTTTTTTTAAGACTCTGCTTGTTGCCATGAGCAATATGAGGGGGGTAATTACAATTCCAGCAACCTCGTTAATTACAATGTTGTAATGGCTTTCAGCTATTATTGAAGTGACTTTCAACAATGCCATTTTAGTTTACTCAACTGCCATTTGCCTAAAAGCTTTGCCTCTCTATAGTTTTTGCACAAGCTGGCACAGTTTAATTTGAGCTTGTGATAACAGGTTTAACACCGTGAATATGATTAATTCCCATAAGACTCTATAACAACAAATATCTTTGTGCTTTTTTGAGGGAGCAGGGATTGGTGCGTCTACACATTTCATTATGTGTGACCTGAATATTATGTGTTCAGGTCATGATGCTGTTTGTTAATATTTAATAAAGCCTCTGGGGATGAAGACATAAAACGATGGGCCAGCCGTCTATCAGAGGACCATTATTGTTTTCTCTATGCCTTGTTCATTTCATTTTTTATCAGTGGTCTGATTAATTCATTTTCTTCTTATATCTGCCTCCCTGTCTCTTGTTCTCTCTCTCACTTGTACGCCCCATGTACACGCACGCACGCACACACGCACCCACGCACGCACGCACGCACGCACGCACGCACGCACGCACGCACGCACGCACGCACGCACGCACGCACGCACACACACTCCATTCTGTAAATGAGCTGTCTGTCTTTCTGTTTGCCAGTCAGTCAGTCAGTCAGTCAGTCAGTCAGTCAGTCAGTCAGTCAGTCAGTCAGTCAGTCAGTCAGTCAGTCAGTCAGTCAGTCTGTCTGTCTGTCTGTCTGTCTGTCTGTCTGTCTGTCTGGCAACAGGTTTTTGTCAAGGATAAGAGCAATGAGCTGTGTCCTGCTGTGACAGGTGTTGGTTCTGTAGAGTGGTGGGTGGGTGGGTGGGGGTCCTATCTCTCCCCTCCGATTGGTGGGATGGCTGCAATGACTGATGGGGAGCCACTCTAATTGAAGGTCACATCCTACTGCCACTGTCACAGGAGGAGGATAAATAATCTTAACTGTTTCTCACTGCTGTAGGGTTAGTGGAGGGAGAGATAGACAGACAGACAGTGTGTGTGTGTGTGTGTGTGTGTGTGTGTGTGTGTGTGCGCGTGTGTGCGTGTGTGCGTGCGTGCGTGCGTGCGTGCGTGCGTGCGTGCGTGCGTGCGTGCGTGCGTGCGTGCGTGCGTGCGTGCGTGCGACTCCCAAGCTGTAGATTAAATATTTTCGCGCTATGAGCTTGTAGATCTGCTATTTTTCAATAGCTAAATTATAACATAATGTTTAAAACACCAAAAGGGGTTCCCGCCCAAAATGGGTTAACTGTGATGCATGTCATTCATCAATTCATGTGAAGCTAATTAAAGCCAATGAAAGTAAACAGAAAGGTACGTAATATGTGTGAGCTTGGACAGCCCAGATTATCTGGAGGCTGAAGGACAGGAGTCTGTCTCATCTCCAAAGCCTCCAGAGACTCTCCAGAGGCTCACATGAGACTTTCCATCTGGTGCTGCGGAGACAGAGCTCTGGACCCAGAGGATGAGATGGAGGCTGCACAGGTGATGTAAGCCCCCACACGGGGCAGAGTGCCCACGGCCAGACAATTCCACTGCCCAGCCTCTAATATCTGATCAGGGACCATCTGCTGAGGATGCCAAACATCCACAGCAATTCCCTGTTTCTCAGGGAATAGAAAACTCATATAGGCTGACTCTGGTTATCATTTTGCAAATAGATTTAATTATAGAACTCCCACGTGACTGATATTGGTATTGACTGTGTGGGCTTTGGGAGAGAATAAAGGTCATACTTTTTGGCGTTCAGCTAACAGGATGAAGATATATTTATACACAGTACAGTATATAGTTTATACTGTGTGTACTGTATGCATACTGTATGCATACAGCTTACATTCTGCACTTTAATAATCTGTAAAAAACTGAAAAAATACTCATGTGCAGCTGTAGTGTTTTGGGCCAGGCCTTGATAACAGTTGGTTAATGGTTTATGTGCCTCACAAGACCGATGTGGCACTTTCTGTTTTCATTTTGCTGCTGTAGTGCAGTAATTAATCCAGCTGAACCCTTTGTGCTCACAAAATAAATGCTTTCCATTTTCATTAATAGACAAGTCATTAGTACATAATGAGAAAGAAGGCTCTGTCCCAGTGCACTAGTGGATGAGCGTTCGCTACACACAGCCTAGCGCGGGCTAATTAAAACCTGAATGTGGTCTATTCCATGCAGTCATACATTTAAAGTAATACCTAATGAATAATTTATTTAGTTTTTCCCCAGTGAAATAAAATAAAAATAAGACATATGCATTGTGTTTGTTTTGCTAAAAGACAGATTTATTTAGAGGTTTATGAAATAAGGGTATATTAATGCTTAGCATGTCATTTTCGAGGGGGTCCTACACACAATGCTACAATGTACTGTATAGCCTATAGGCAAAACAACAACATTTGACAATAAAACAGAAACAACTACAACAACCAAATCAACCTAACAAATAGCAAATATGACAAAAGTAAACAAACAAGAGAGATGTGGCAAGAATAAAGGATGGATCAGCATTATCAATGTCATAAATGTCATGATAGTGTACTGTATATTTAGAGTAATGATAAATAATTTTAACTGTTACATTATAGATATATTGTTATTCATTCATTATAAATTATTGAGTAGTAGGACTTATAACGGAAAATACTTCAAAGTTTCAGGAACAGAAGCAAAACATATGAGTACTTCCTATATAATGTGTGTATGTGTGTGTGTGTGTGTGTGTGTGTGTGTGTGTGTGTGTGTGTGTGTGTGTGTGTGTGTGTGTGTGTGTGCGTGTGTGTGCGTGTGCACGTGTGCGTGCCTGCGCGCGTGCCTGCCTGCATGCATGTATGCGTGCATGTGAATGAACAAGCCTTTCGCTAACATCGTGCAGAAGCTGTCCTCTGTAACCTTGCAGCAGCTACAGTATACACATACTTACTGTACATTAAAGATACAAAAATAATGAACCAAGGACGTGGCAAGAATTGCCAATTTATCTGTCTACAGTTCTTGTCTCTAGCTAGCAGTGAACTTTCATCAGCACTGTAATTTGGAGCTCGCTGGCCAAGGTGGCATTTTCCTGTTTGTGCCAATCACCTGCTGTCAGAGCTAGAATAACAGTGCTACTGACCTTTCTTTTTGGATATGCGGTGAAAAAAGCAACACCCATCTCCGAGTTCCATGACCCAACATAGCAGGTTCACCGTAGCTTGTTACCTGCCCTAACAAGCGTGCCGACTCTGCAAAGCAAATGGCAGAGAGAGCACAAGGAAATACAAGCTACATCTGTCTTCATAAGCTAGGCACTTCTACAAAAGCCACCGCTATGTGAGCAAGAAGGCCTTGATAAGGAATGTAGATGTGCTTCAGCACAGTTGAGAAACCATGACTAAAGCCGAAGCATTGTAGCTAATCATACTCTCCAGTAATACAAATGCTTATCAAAGCAGTAATATTTGTCTCCACCAGGCCGAAGGCATGGGGAGAGAGTATGTTTTGCACTCCGTCCGTGTGTGTGTGTGTGTGTCCGTCCGTCCGTGTGTGTGTGTGTCCGTCCGTCCTTCCGTCCGTCTGTTACCAGCTAATCTCCGGCACCGTTAACCTGGTCGATGCCAAACTTTGCACACACACTCCCTGGATGCCAACGATGAACCTCTGCCCCGCATTTTCCAAAACGGCCTGTTATAGCGCCACCATGAGGCAGCTTTTCACATTTTTTACCTAAAACTGCACCGATCTGCGTGAAACGTTGCATGCACACTCCCTAGAGGCCAAGGACAAACCTTTGACCTGCATTTTCCGCATCTGCCTTTTATAGCGCCACCAGGAGGCCGACTTTTGTAAAACACATTTTTTGATATTACTCCTCCAGATTCTGTCCAAAAATCTCACAAATCGTTACACAGTATCTCTATGGTCATGTGGTCAAGTCGGATCTGTCCGATATTTCATATTCCATCCTAATTGGCTATAATTGGCTTTCACAGTTTGCAAGATTGCCCCGTTTTGAACAAAAGCCTCAAATCATGAACGCAGCATGCAATTTACGTGAAATCTTTCACACATTTTCTTACTAGGCTGAGGAATATATCCCACCCTTTTCACATTGGCCTGTTATAGCGCCACCAACAGGTTGATTTTTGCAAAACACATTTTTGGAACAAAATGCCTCAAGTCATCCAATTGCCATCAAAGGCAAACATGTTTATATTACTCCTAAACATTTTGCCAAACATCTCACACAGTCCTATCCTCCTGGTGGAGACCTGTGCCCAGAAGGGCACCTTTTCTAGTTAGATATAGATTCGGCGGGGATTTACTTCCTCAGGGAGACTTATTAAAGCTCTTTGTGTGAAAACACTATAGGCTGCAATAGACAGTTCCTCCGTCATTGGTTAGACTCACCTCTGATGATCTGTCACACTACAGTCATTTACACCCATGTATGTGGAGGGTCACCATGCACCGCCCAGGGGTCACCAGTCAACCAGCTTTGTGAGTTCATAAATGTGACTGATGGGCTGTCAATGACTATAAATGAGTGTGATTAAGAGAAGACAAGCTAAAGTGTAGGAATTAATCCTAATTACATTAGTGTCGATGTATGAATAGTAGTTTATCATCCAAAGACAGCCGTATTCATGCATCCCCTCGACCCCCCCATCCCATGCCCAGACACACACACACACACACGTATGCACGTGCGTGCGCACACACACACACACACACACACACACACACACACACACACACACACACACACACACACACACACACACACACACACAAGCAGCACATCAGGTTTTCTTTTCCATGCATTGGACAGTGGACACACGCACGCACGCACGCACGCACGCACGCACACAGTTTTTTTCCATGCATTAATTGGACACACATACGCAAATAATTGAATGTACCTTGCAGGCACTCTCACACACCCAGGTGTCACACATGAATGCACACACACTCAAACGATAATATATGGCTTCCATTTGTCTTGAAGAAGTGGTGATTCGCTGGTGATGGTTTCAAACCTCATGGTGACAGGAATAGAATCCAACCCAATTTCTATTCCCAGAGCACACCACTGGGAGGTCACAACTTCAAGAGGTCATTGACAGACTGTTCCCTCCGGAAGTTTACAGTAATTCGATCAAACCGTGACGGTTTGACTCACAATGAGCGATAAGCAAGAGTACACTTGGCTGCTCTGACTCTGCAATGTACCAGCTGTGTTCCACCAATACCACCAGTTCACAGGGATTCAAGTTATCTGTCGTGGCGACAGATTTCCGGCTTGAGGATTCCATATGGGTCATTTATGAGATCAGTGCAGATCCGAATGAGGGGTGAGGGGGTATATGTAGCCATGGCCGCGTGTGAATGACATGACTGAAGTCGTCAAAACGCAGCATATACTTGCTAGTCGATCTCTCCAAACTACCAAGCATCCATCCCCAGCCAAATCATTTCCGCTGCTCAGAATGAATATTGGCACAGTGCCGCCACGAGCCGCTGAATGTAACCCGACAGCGAAGTGTTAGCCTCCTCAGCTATACTTTGTTGCATGCCGGTGTCATGCGCAGTAAATAGCAGATCTGCAAGCTCACAGCGTTTCACAAATGCTATGCGTTGTGAGCTTGTATATCTGCTATTTAAGTATGTTGGACCCTGCCATTCTGACTAGCACAGACGCACTTTGAAGTTATGGAATTTTCTCCATATGGATCATTGCTTGGCAGTGTCCAAAAGATTAAATCAGGAATAATGGAAGTCACTAGAGTTCTAAATCTAAAAGTTCTAAAGAGTTCTACAAAATAAAGTGGATTACACCACATAACAGGTAGGATTTAATTATTTTTTGACAGAAAAAGTTTGTTACTCTCACAAAGGTTGCCCATACAGGTGTGGTGTGCCAGTGCAAAAATGTCAGGGCAGTGTTTCATTTGGTCCCAATTAAAGCCCATTAGGATGAAGTAAGTAATTACCGGCCAGTATCTATTTTAAGCATTCTCAGTAAAATATTTGAAAGAGTTACAGTATTCACGACCAGATTTCAAATGATGTAAATCATTTTTAATTTTTGTATGACTTACAGTCGGGTTTTAGACAGGCAGACATGATAAAAAAGGAAGTTGACAAAGGCAAGTACTGTGGGATGGTCATGCTGGACCTTCAGAAGGCCTTCGACACAGTCAATCACAAGATATTACTATATAAATTAAAGGCGATAGGTTTCAAAAGTGAGGCTCTGTCTTTCATAGAGTCTTACCTTTTCAAATGGTCGAAACAGGTGGGTTGCTCTCGGAGCCTAAAAGACTCACATGTGGAGTTCCGCAAGGAAGTATAATAGGGCCTTTATTATTTTTGTTGTATATTAACGACATGGATGCAGCCTGTTCATGTCCTTTATTTTTGTATGCAGATGATTCTGCTTTACTGGTGACAGGTGAGTGCCTAGAATCAGTTAGCCGCTATAGAAAACGAGCTAAAAAAAGTCAACAGCTGGTTAAGTGAAAACAAGTTATCCTTGCATTTGGGTAAATCTGAATGTATTGTTTTTGCTTCCAAGCACAACTTAAGAGAGGTAACCAACTTTTCAGTCTTTTCTCTCCAGGAGAAAAAATCTGTTGCATATTTAGGTTGCACACTAGATCAGAACATGTCTAGTGAACTGATGGCCCACTCAGTTATTGGCAAGATCCACACAAGGACTAAGTTCCTAGCTAGGATTGCCAAATTTCTAGATAGAACCACTATGAGGACACTGGCCTCAGCATTAGTACAATGTCTCTTTGATTACATCTGCCTAACCTGGTACAGCGGCTTATCTAAAAATACCAAAGTACCAAACTACAGACATCACAAAATAAACTAATGAGGGTAGTCCTTTATCTCTCCCCAAGAACACACATTGGCGCTAACCATTTTAGAGAATTAAATTGGCTCCCAGTGGAATACAACAACTGAGACTCATTATGGTCTATAAAACTTTAAAAGAACAATGCCCAAAATATTTTAAAGGTTACTTCCCGTATGTTAACCAGTTCCATAGTTTGAACACAAGGGCGCTAGTGTAGCTCATCTTAAACCACCAAACCTAAAACATAAAGTAGGTAGAAGCTTTAAATATACAGGGGTGGAGGATTGGAACAAAATCCCAAAGGAAATTAAATTTGCCCAGTCTTTGAACATTTAAAAAAAATATGTTGACAAAGTGGCTGATAGGCAAGTTAATATAGTGCTGTATTTATCTATTTATATCTATTTATTGTCTTTTGTTTACTGATCTATGATGGCCTGTTGTAAATGGCATTAGTATTGTGATGTTAGTACACACATGTTCTTCTTATCAAATCAAATCAAAACATCTCCATTTATTCTTTACTGTCCTGTCAATGGTAGTCACGTCCGACCCTTCTTTCACTACAATTTACAATTGCAAGCAGTGCAGTTTCCGTGGAGTGGGCCGGTTTGAATCCTGACTGGTTGGGATCCAGCAGGTTGTTCTGTGAGAGATGGAGAGAAAGCTGATTCACTACCAATGCCTCTGTGTTATTAGTGTTATGTAGAGAAAAACCTACATTGGAAAAAACGCTGCTAAAAATAAAATAAAAAGGCAGCAGTGTGCATCCTGCCTTGAAGCTCATACTGACCTGATGAAAGTACAACCTTGAACCTTGAACCTGTGAGGATCGAAACCTTGCATTATTAATAAAGTAATCCTTTACTTGGAAGATGGTGTGCGAGCTCTACCTCTTTTAATATACGTTTTTTTTTGCCTAGCACCCACTGTTGCTGTGTGTGCAATTAGGTAATCTTTTTTTTTTTTTTAATACATTTTTATTTCATTTTTAGATGAAAGGCACAGGTACAGGCATACAAAAAAAATGCACATACATAATTCAAATTATTGAGCTTGCCCCTTGCCTCATTTAAAAAAAATCCTTGACAAAAAAAAGAGAAAAATATAGTAATGATTATAACAATTAAATACAACATAAAAACTCGATTCTTTTTTAATTAACAACAAATTGTAATAATAATGCAATTAGGTATGCTTTGAAGCATAGAAGCTTTGCCACAAGGGGGTAAGGTGAATAAAATGTAGGCCATCACACAGTTTATGCCATTTGACAGTTGTGTCCTCATTTCCCTTTATGTTGGCACTCCAAGTAATGGCTTGAAATAATACAAATAATAACACGTCATTAGACTCAATTTAAATGGGCAATAGAGATTGTAGACATCAACATTAATACACAAGTCCATTGCACAGTTGTTTATTTAGGGAATCAATTCATGGTTGGGTTATATTCATAAGAAACTTCTTGTTTAACTCTATGAAAAATATATCCGCTCAGTGAAACTATACCACTTTTTGGAGAAGGGTGATCAAATTAAACTGAAGAGAAGCAAAGGTCAAACAGTTGAAAGAATGTTATGATCTCTGCTTTGCTCATTTGTCCTGAAGCTGTACTTTAGGATCATCCTTTCTTGGGTAGCTTTAGCTTGTCTTGCATCAGCCTCTGCCACTGGGCCACCTGTATAGGTAAATTGTTTTGATTTACATATTAAGCAAACCCACAGGATGTTAGGGGACACGTGACCATAGAAAAACGCCATACAAATTCACATTAGCAATAGCTTCCAAATCTAAGCCATTGTTGTTAGCGAAGATGAAACCCATGAAATGCAGAAATCATTGCCTGAGAAAACTACAGTGCTGTCTTCCTCCCCTAACAACAACAGTATGTGAGTTTCTATTCACTTCACTTCACTTCACTTCACTTCCATTCAGTTTTTGTTTCAGGATGCTGTCTTTTGTCTTGCCCTGTTGAATGGGGGCAATCTGCCATCCTCAAAAGACCACATGAGTATGTGGGCAACTGGGCGGGGTGCTGAACGTGGCAAAGTTGATATTTTTTTCCTGCAGGATTGAGATGAGAGAAGCCCCTGGTTGTGTGCAATGCCCCATGTTCCCTCCTTGTAAATCACTACCAGGGACTGTCGTATCTCCTGCATTTTATTTACTGCTTGCTGGACAACAGCTTTGCAGCTCCTAACTCTCTCTCTCTCTCTCTCTCTCTCTCTCTCTCTCCCCAGATAACACAGTATCATCACAAAAAGGTAAGATACAATACACAATCAAGCATGCACCTGAGTCTAGTCCTCCCTGCCAACACAGTGTGTGTGTGTGTGTGTGTGTGTGTGTGTGTGTGTGTGTGTGTGTGTGTGTGTGTGTGTGTGTGTGTGTCTGTGTGTGTGTGAGTGCGTGTGTGCGTGCGTGCGTGCGTGCGTGCGTGCGTGCGTGCGTGCGTGCGTGCGTGCGTGCGTGCGTGCGTGCGTGCGTGTACATGCGAGCTGAGATCAAATGCATTTTGTGGTTTTGATTGATATCTTAAATTTAGTCATTCAGCGTTGGTGTTACGGAACAATCTTTTTGATTACAATGTCACGCAGTCACACATACTGAAGCCTAGAGATGGAATGAATCCTGCAATTGGGTGATTATAGGCAGTCTGCATTCGTCTTTTGTTTTCTGTAGACTATGCTCACACCAATCAGTCCTTCTGTTTGTTTGTTAATGCGAGGTTGGAAGAGTTTGTTTTGCATATAGTAGGCCTTTGGGAAGATGTAGCCGGCAGAGATGTATGTATGCCCATGTGCTGTTTACAGGGATGTATGAGCAAGTTGTTTTGATCATGGGGCCAGACAGCCTGACCGCACACTCTGGGGGTCTTGTACTGTTCCCTGTGGCAGTATGCAGGTTTAGGATGCACTGTTCCCTGTGGTCTTGTACTGTTCCCTGTGGCAGTATGCAGGTGTAGGATGCACTGTTCCCTGTGGTCTTGAACTGTTCCCTGTGGCAGTATGCAGGTGTAGGATGCACTGTTCCCTGTGGTCTTGTACTGTTCCCTGTGGCAGTATGCAGGTGTAGGATGCACTGTTCCCTGTGGTCTTGAACTGTTCCCTGTGGCAGTATGCAGGTGTAGGATGCACTGTTCCCTGTGGTCTTGTACTGTTCCCTGTGGCAGTATGCAGGTGTAGGATGCACTGTTCCCTGTGGTCTTGTACTGTTCCCTGTGGCAGTATGCAGGTGTAGGATGCACTGTTCCCTGTGGTCTTGTACTGTTCCCTGTGGCAGTATGCAGGTGTAGGATGCACTGTTCCCTGTGGTCTTGTACTGTTCCCTGTGGCAGTATGCAGGTGTAGGATGCACTGTTCCCTGTGGTCTTGTACTGTTCCCTGTGGCAGTATGCAGGTGTAGGATGCACTGTTCCCTGTGGTCTTGTACTGTTCCCTGTGGCAGTATGCAGGTGTAGGATGCACTGAGCCGCTTACAACCTCTTTAAAGGTGTAGTGAAATGAAAACAAAAATCACACTTTTAGACCATATCCGTGCTCATCATATGGGCATACCTGGGATTTTATTTGTGTATTTTTATATCAAAAGTCCATAAAAATTACATTTGAATTACTTCCTTAAAACGAAAACGTACTGTGTGATAATGTGTAGAGCTACACATCAATAAAAGCCCCTCCTACGTCTCACCAGGTCCACTCCTGCTCTCACCAGGCCCAGCACCAGACACTTCATTCAGGAGTGGTTGGCAATGGTTCCGCAGACTCCAGTAGTGTTATTGCAAAGTGTGAGCAGACTATTGGAGAATCCCCTGATGAGTTTCTATTTGCTAAACTCTCTTTGATACCCTGCTGCTTATCATACGAGAACATAATATTGAGGTTCCCAGTTCGATCCCAGGCTCCCCCAGAGCTAGTGTCGAGGTGTCCTTGAGCAAGACACTGAACCCCTAATTGCTCTGCATGGTTTCCTCCGCCATCGTTGTATGAATGTGAATGTCTATGAATGTCTAATCTATGTAAAGCGCTTAGGATAAAAGCGCTATATAAATGCACCATTTACCATTTCCCAATATGTAATTAATATAATATTGTAAATTGTAGCTCACACTCACACATACAGGAACACACAAAAGGCACGTGTGCACGTGTGCACGCACGCACGCACGCACGCACGCACGCACGCACGCACGCACGAATGCACGCACGCACGCACGCACGCACGCACACACACACACACACACACATGGATAAGCCGAGCGTTGCACACGTCATGGCGAGGCCCATATACGTGATGACTATGCAGCGTGCTGTGCTGTCAGACGGGGTCTATAAAGGTAAGTGATGTGGACTGCCTGCGTCTCTCGGGCTGATGAATGTGGACGGCGAGCAGAGGCTGGCGTGGCGTTCATCATCTCTCTAGAACTGCTCTCCCTTATGGTTCTGAAGGAGAGGGAGATAAATAAGACCATGCCACAGTCTGTGAATGCATGCACGCGCGCACACACACGAACATGAATGCATGCATGCACAAAACACATTTTGTGTGTGTGTGTGTGTGTGTGTGTGTGTGTGTGTGTGTGTGTGCACGCGTGCCTCTTCTGTAAAAGAGGAAAACGATATGCCGTTTTTCTGGACCCAAAAAATGATTAAATGAAGAAAAAGTGGAAAGTCCGCACACAATATAATTCTGCTCCCCGTCTTTTTTATTTCAACCTACAATAACAACGTTTCGCCCCTCCAGGCTTTTCTCAACTTCTCAAGAACTTGAGTGCGGACATTCCACTTTTTCTTCATTGAGTGTCTCTCTTCCTCATGCTTGTCAGATATGTTCCTTGTACGCTGTTAACCAATTCATGATGACCAGATACAGAGAAACACAACTTGACAAGCACTGTCCCACACACGAACATACACGACGCATGCACATGGACACGCACGCACGCACGCACGCACGCACGCACGCACGCACGCACGCACGCACGCACGCACGCACGCACGCACGCACGCACGCACAGACACACACACACACACACACACACACACACACACACACACACACACACACACACACACACACACACACACACACACACACACACACACACAGAGAAACAGGATTCATACACGTTATCCTCTGCTCAAGGCTCCATGTACCAATGGTGTTGGCACACCTTTAAAGTCAGCTATAACTCACTGTGTATAAATGAGCACAGCCAGCCATCCTTCTCCATTATTCACTGTGTGTGTGTGCGTGTGTGCGTGCGTGCGTGCGTGATGGTTTGTGTGCTTTGGCAATGTCAACTACCCACAAAATCGATCCTTCAAGAGCCCACTTGACAGTGGGAGGTTTCTGTAAAATGTCAAATGAATTCACAGGTCGAGTACAAGCACTGTCTTTGAGAGATTCTGCACATATTTAAGTACTCGAGTGGTTGAATAACCTTTGCCGTTTCTGTCATGATGAATATTGGATCTCATTATAATCCAACATTAAAGTGGCTTTTTATTGCTGTTTTTGAAAAATATATTTGTTATTGGAGAGACTCGGAGTAGAGTCGCTGCTTCTTCGCCTGGAAAGGAGTCAGCTTAGGTGGTTCGGGCATCTGGTTAGGATGCCTCTCGGGCGTCTCCCTAGGTCCCACTGGGAGGAGACCCCGGCACCTAGGCGCAGTTGGAAGAAACATATCGACTCACTGCAGGCCTTGGAATGTCTCGGGATCCCCCAGGAGGAAGTTACATGTACTAATGTAGCTCTGGAGAGGGAAGTCTGGACCTCTCTGGTGGAGCTGTTGCCCCCGCGACCCGACTACGGATAAGCGGTTGAAGATGGATGGATGGTCCTTAAACGTGTTGCGTGCAAAACACTGGCCAATTGTTTTCTGTCTGTGTTCTGAAGGTTTTTAGCTGCAATGATGAACGACATGTTCTAGCTACAGGAGGTGCTGTTGAGGGGCTTTTCAGTGAAGGCATTTATTCTATTTGGAATCTTTTGCAAAACTATCTTTACCCAAATACGTTAATGTGCCTTATTACTATATGAAAACCTTTCACCTTAAATTTTTGGTGCAAAAGTATCACAAATGGTATGAAGCCTTTGCTACAGGATTAAGTGTGTGTGCCCGCCTAGTGTACGTAAATCCGGTAATTTCCACATACTGTACAAACACAGAGACCGCTTTGCGTTTCTGTCACTGCGCTAAAGGGGAACGTCTACCAGAAAACTGGATGTTCTTTTGAAAGCTATTAACGTCTGTGATTGGCCAGTAGTGCTCCCCAAAACTGGCATTGCGTTCGGAGCAAATTAACCAGCACATTCAATACACATTTTCTTAAATTCCCAGAAATGACAATAAATTAAAGCGTTCAAATGTCTTTCTTTTTTTCTATCTTTCTTTTTTCCTTCTTTCTTTCTTACATCTGAGAACTCCCCAAACCATCCCCCATCAGTCACCTCAAAGACCACTATATTGACCCACTGCCCCTCCTAAACCCCAAGTCTGTTCCCACAAAGCTAAATGAAGTATATTTATGGCACTTGTGCAGGAGAAACAGTCTCCAGTAGACATTCCTCTAATTTAATTTTCAAAATGCCAGCGATAAATATATCAAATCGCTGAATCGGATCAGGGTTTCACATAGTCCCATCTGTCATGGCCCATCCCCCAGGGCCTGTGGGCGTACTTTAACCAGCCAAAAGCCATTGCTGGCACCATACACTGATAGAGGAGAGAGAGAGAGAGAGAGAGAGAGAGAGAGAGATAGTATGAAGAAAGTGTAAGAGAGGTGGGAGGGAGCTGAGTAGAGAAGGTGGACTGGAGCGTAGAAAAGCAGATGGACGCGAGGAAAATAAATATGCAGGGAACAAAGAGGGGTGTGCATATCTTTGCGTGCTTAAATGAACGTGTGGCAGCATAAATTACTAGTGTGTGAGAGCGGGTGCATGTGCATGCGCTAAGGTCAATGCTAATTCTTCAACACACATCAGCCTGGCGAGGGAACGCTGGTTAAGCACTGTGGCTGTCAATGGGCCAGCGTGATAATTGATTAATCACAACACAAGTTAATTGATTGTGTTGCTCATGGCAATAAATGCTGTGTAAAGCCTCTTCAGTTCAAACAGCACTTTGAGCTTCGTCCCTTCCTGTGCCTCTGAAAGCTGCAGGTTCACACGCTCTGTCCCCTTATCCCTCTCTTTATTCCTCACTTCCTCACCTTGCATTGGACATTTTCAGCACCCTCTCTAAACTCCTGTGTGTCTGCCTGTCCTTTTGTTTCACCTCTCTTGCAGTCTTTCCTTTGTCTCTGCATGTATTATCTCTACGTCTGTGTGCAGGCTAAGCCTGGCGTGAGTCGGGGTGAAGCAGCTTAGCACTAACAGGGCTAATGAAGTCAGACCCAGTGTCGCTCCGAAGAGAATCAATGGTGCTGCTCAGTGGAACCTGACAGTGTTTAATGATTAGATGAAACATTCAGACCCCCGCTATGAGGATACATGCATATATGATACAGTATGTGATTACATCCAGTGCATGCATATACTGTACACACATACTGTATGCATGCGCACGCACACGTACGTACACAAGAGTCAAACTTTGTACAGAACACCTCTCAGCCTTGATTGATGACTCAAACATGACATCAAGGGTATGCACAGCAAAGAGATTGGAAGCAAAACTAATGACAGATAGATTTAGAGAGCGAGCAATCTGGCTATTGATCCCCGCTATGCAGGAAGGTGGAAAGAGAAAAAAGTGCAGGCTTCATGAGAGAGATTTATCCCTCGCATTGATGAGCAGATTGTAAACAACTCCAAACATTCCATTCAAGAGACATGCTGTGATGATCGATGCTTGCTTCTCGTTTTCAGCTTGAAAAGCATGATGGAAGATTACTCACTTAGGCCAACATCTTAAAACTTTTTTGAACATTGCAACATGTATCTCTGATCAGTTCAAACTCTTCTCATAGGCCTATTAAGTTATCCTTCTCTGTGCCCACAGACAGCTCGCTGCATGTGTGCAGTGGAGAGTGCATTCGAGTGCAGGGAAGTGTGTACAGTATAGTGTCCCACTGGCTCCTAACCCTCTTGTGGAAATACCTGTTTAGGTCTTGGTGAATCCAAAAACACAGCACTTAATTGAAATGCGTGCGCACTTCTGCCAGTGTGTGGCCACTGCTCCAAGTCTCACATACCAGTCTTATAGACTGCTATGTAAAAGCAGCATCTCCTCTCATTGGCCCTACCCTCCACCCCCACTGCAGCTGTAATAGCTGAGATTGTATAGTGTATATGAACACGGCTAGGATCCTTCACTACTATGTGTGGCTCGTGCTTCACCGGATCACTGCGGTGCAGGGGGCACATTTTTGACCTATTCAGGTGCATGTTCCACATGAGAGGGGTCATCGTGGACCCCATCCTACTAATGACACCCAGATTCAGTTAATAGGGTCCAGCTCAGGTTTTAAATGCCAACATCTCCATGCTTGCTGTGGACCCCACACACAGCCTGCTTAATTAAAATCTCTGTCACGGAGCTTGAGAGAAGGCGGTTGTGTCAAGTGCCATCACCTGTACACGAAGCAATAAGTAGAAATGTTGCCTGCAACAAGCTCAGCCATGAAAGGCTCTCCATCATCGCACACAAGAGACTGATAACGTTTTTCTGTTAGCCAGAATAAACCTTGCAACTAGAGCTATTGAGTGCAGACATAGAGATAAAGACACTGCCGCACAAATAGGCCCCACGTCTCTGAATTATTAAAGATGGATGGATAGTGAAATGTTTCTCTGACCGAGACAGAGGTTAGACAAAACATTTAATAAGGAAACTCGAACAATGAAAACAGTCTCCGCTGGCAATTGGATGGGACATCTTGGAAATATATTTTCTGGGTTTTCTGGGATTCACTTAATTTTAGAGGTTGTTAGACTTGTCAGGCCTGCTAACTACAAGATACTATGAACATTCAAATGAGGGTGTTTGTTATATTACTGTAGTTGCAAATCCCGAGAAGCGTGGCTGTTCCTCATGTTTGTTCGATGCCA
>NC_136807.1:29466015-29538515 GCF_951216825.1 Electrona antarctica
AATGAAGACTGCTGCTGGCATGTGTTGAGCTGTGTAGATTGATCTCCTGTGTCTGCTTTGTTGCTGTGCATTTTCACTGCTCTAGGAGAAATTCTGTCATTTCCACTGCCAAAGCTTCAATGCTGAAGATGATCATGCTTCCACCTTATGTAGGCTACCACAGCTGCTCATGTTTGCTTTTTGTGCACGCATCAGTTGAGGTGTGTGTTGGATGTTGATGCAGGATTTAGCAATTCCCAGAGTTCAGCACTCTGTCTTTGTCCTTGTCTGTCTCTCTATCTCAACCCAGAGACTGTCTCTCTACTCAGTTATGGATACTTGTGCCCTAGAGAGTCTCTCTCTCTCTCTCTCTCTCTCTCTCTCTCTCTCTCTCTCTCTCTCTCCTCAGCTAACTCGGTATACAAACAGCATATGTATAATCTATAATCATTCCCAAGAGAGTCAGCAGAACTTTATGACTTTGTAGCTTGGATGTGACTTTAAGAACTAAAGAGAGGCATATTTTATTTTTTATTGTTTTTCTGGGTGGGTTGTAGTTTCAATGTAGGTCTGTCAAGTGAATTGTAATAAGAACTGCTCTTCCTTGGCATGTCGGTACGGATCATTGTAAATGCCCATCTTCCTATTGGATGTTGTTGAGATGCTAATGGTTCGATCCTCTTGAGTATCTACCCCTGCAGTGTAGGAATGGAAGCATATATTCTGTTAGTCATAGCAATTCCAGGTGACATTCTTTCCATTACATTACCCACTGTGTCAGGGAGAGCTGTGTCAGACAGGCCCCCGAAACACTTCCACCTGACAGAACCCAAACTGTGGCTTCCTAGAAGGAGTGTGGAGGAAGATGGTGTTCACATAGGGTTTGATTTTCCACTGCGGGTTTTGAGGGATATGGATTTATGTTTCAATGCAGAAAACAGAGTTGGAAGGGATCGCCCCCCACCCCTTTCTCTCTCTCTCTCTCTCTCTCTAGCTCTCTCTCCCTCCACCCCATTAAATCTCTCTTTCTCTGGATGTGTGAGGTTGTCAGTATGTACAGTACAGTATGTGTTTCTACTTGCATGTGTCTCTGCTTCAGCGTGCATGTACCTTCATGTACTGTACATCCTGACCCTCTGTGCATGCATGCGTGTGTCTCTCTCAGAGCTCTGCATGGAGCTTGGAGAGCCTCGCAGTTCCACTGTCCTCTTCGATCCAATAGACCAATTATTTGTTTACAAACATTGGGACTGGGCGCACGGGTGACTGTTTCATGTAATCAATTCCCAACAGATCTCCAAACCTGTTGTTTTGGGGAGCGCTGGTTTCAGTCCATTCAACCTCATCTTGTGAGTTGGCTAGTGAGGTGCACCCTATGAGACATTTATACTTCAAAGCCCAACAGTATTGCGCACAGAGAACAGCTGATATACAAGCTCACATCGCATCGCAGATGCGACTGTTGTGAGCGTAGAGGTCTGCGTGCGCGACACCATCGCGGGACGAAGCATAAATTATACTTGATGGACTGCAGGTGCGCGTGCAGCCGTGCACAAACAGGCTCTGCTGCCGTGTTCTGCTGCCGTCCTCACGTTCTTATGACAGCGACTGGAGGTGTGGTTTTGAGGACAACTGTTTTGAATTGCTATTATTGTTCAAACACAACAGAAACCAAGGATTATATATATCAAGGGCGAGAGATCACAATAAAAATCCTAATCATTCTTCCTCCACACTGGGAGAAAAACAGCATCTGAAAGTTTGATGGGGCATTTTTTACACGTGAGACGTGAGTGCAGTTAGAACTTTTCCATTGCATCTTATGAGAGGTGGTGTTCTTCTGCTGCCTTTATGCGCACGCATGCTGTTTCTTATCAGTGTGACGTCGTCTGATAAGGCGTCTATGGATCCAGACAACCTCCAGACCATGTGCATTACTGGATCATATAGGAATAGTATTGCTGATATTGGATTTGTTTTAGTCAAGTGTCATAATGCTTACAGGGGCCTATGTAACACCTGGGATTCGAACTCGGGTCTCCCGCATGAAAGTCCAACATCTTAACCACTAGACCAAAGGGATATCCCTATGGACCAGGGGAGATATTAGACTTTTGAGGCCATCAGGCAGAGCCTCTGAGCCACTGCTACACTATATTTATTGGACTGCAGGACCCCGATGTGTGGTATGTGTGCTTGGAATACTGCGGTTGTGTGTAGCATAAGATTATCAAAAAAAAATTTCAAACACATGCTTTCAAACTAATCCAGTTGTGGCAGCACTCCCCGGTTTTACAGATGAGATGTGTCATATAAAACCTCAAATTAAAAACATTCTAATCATATAAATGGAAATCATTAATCGTGCCTCTCAACTCAACAGGAGAACGCAGAATATGGCAGATTATATAGCCTTATTTATGTACAACTGTACTATACGTCAATAGAACAACCTCAAACTTTGAAGCTTCTGAACAGAGGACAATTCTAAGATATTCCACTTATGCTCCACCCAACGGTTTAGGAAATAATATCCCTATTTTCCTAATAGAATTGCAGAAAAGAGCGAGCACGCAGCCATGGCTATCCCGGTGGGCATTCTTATTTTACAACCATCCTTTGAGCAGTTGTTTTCATCAAAAACGCTGGAAGAGCGCCCTCTATCAAAAACACTGAAAACACTAAATGGGGTCTATCTATATACGTCAATGGTGGTCTGTGCGTTGGATTGAAATGATGTCAGTGACAGTCAATTAGTTAAGCAGTCCACTGTTCATTCTTCATGCTCAGTTGTCTTGTCACAGCATGTTTTAATAATTCTGTGGATTGTACTGTCGTTCTATGGACTGTACTGTGATATGAGGTATCATTAGAATAATAAATACAAAAATGTTTTGGGTTGCTCTATAAATAAAGCCAGGCAATTACTACAGTAATTATTCAGCAACAGGTACAGTATAAGCGATTTTCACCACTGCTTATTGCTCTTCCACTTATACTGTAGACCGGTACCCAGCTGTAGAGCACCGAGTCAGTAACGATGGAAGTTGGAGATCCATGCCCCAACCGGCTATGCAATATCCGTTGTACCTGTGTCAGAGTACCCGTTCCACCCATTTGTCTGTGTCCCTTTTATGTCCATATATGGAGATTTCTGTATCTGTCTCTCTGTGGCCCTTTATTCCTATATATGGAATTGGGAATTGGGATTTAATATCTATCTCCCTTCCACTCCACTCGTAGTTTTCTGACAGATGCTTTTTCAGGCCAGTTTTGAAATAGGCCAGTGTTTCACATCCTTTAAACGTTGGCCAAACGTCCATTTTTATATCACATAATGGATGATGTCAAGGCATTCCAGTAGAATAGTAGTAGAATGAATATTCTCCCATGTTCCTCCAATCCTCTGCAGATTGCTTTAAGGGAAATCCCCATTATTATTATTGTTGAGGGGCGCTAGCCCCTCCTATGTACAGCATTGAGGCTTTGTGTAAGCACAAACATTGAATGCCATTGACAACGAATGGCCAGCTTTGAGTGTTTGAGTAACACAAACATTGTCTAAACGCAATAATTTAAGACGAAGGTGAGGATGCAAATTGTGATTAGCCCGAATGAGGTGATGTATGATGATAAGAGTGCCCCTCACTTCACACGGGTGTGATTTTTCTTAACACATTGTGTCTCCTATAATGCAAGGCCTCATCACCTCCATTATCCTACTCAAACGTCCCCATCACCTGTTCATCTCTGTCTCCTGATCTCCTTATTGCTCTCATTCCCTTCCTTTCTCTCCTGCATCCTGTCTCACCTGTCTCTCTGACTCCTCTGTGTGTTGAGCATCCCTGAGCAGCGAGAGTCACTGATGCGTTCTGGACAGGTGTGTAATAGGGAGAGAGAGAGAGAGAGAGAGAGAGAGAGAGAGAGAGAGAGAGAGAGAGAGAGAGAGGATATGATGGTGGCAGATCTCTGGAGGTAAGAGAATCAATTTCACAAGGAATCACAGGAGCAAATAAGCATAACCTCTCTTTCTCTCGTTTCATCTCAGATGTTTTCTCCTCTTCCTCATTCCTATTTGCCTCTTGTACATTTGGTGATCAACTCTGAATACACTTTGCCAGCACAGTAGCCTACACAATCACTACATAAGCACTACACAATCCCAACATAAATCAGAACAAAATTCCTACATAAATTTGAACAAAATCCCTACATAAATTAGAACACATGAGCCATTATTTAAGTCAACCCTTCCTCCTGGTTCCAGTCCTGTCTGTAGTGCTGCGGAACATAGGAATACTGACATTGCTCCCGCTCCGCTCCATCTCTCCCAACTTGGCACAGAAGTAGATCAGAAACAGAGACCAGAAGACTTTAGAGATTGTCCTTCTGGGGCTGCCAAAGCAAGGTCAAGAAATACACAGACTGTATTAACCATTATATCCATGCCCCTCGGAGGCATGGGACTGCGTGGTTGGCAAGACGTACTGTGCAGTGTACAGTATAGTGCCATATCAGCCTTTTTTGTATATTTAGGCCATTGACTACATCTCATATACATTATACCATCTGGAAGGAAGGAAGGAAGGAAGGAAGGAAGGAAGGAAGGAAGGAAGGAAGGAAGGAAGGGAGGTGAGGAATGGGTACAAAATATATATGGTTCCCGTCCTCAAAGGTATAGTTACAAAAAGGCCTTATAATGGGTAGTAACAACTAACAAGGCACTGTATGAAGGGTGCTTTGAGGCACAACGGCGCTTTAATGGGACCTCTTACACCAGGTTTCACTTCATAAAGTGAAATGGATGACTTTTACCTGACTAACACACCATTACACCTAGCACCCTGGGGGGAAAGATGATATGGACGACCAGGGAAATTGGTCATCAATCAAAGCCTTGCATCTCATCTCTTTGTCATTATATTCACTGAAAGATGTTTATAGTGGTGCTCTTTTATTTATGATAGTCATAAAAGGATGTTAATGTTTCTACACAATGACTGCAATGGCATGTCGATTGTGTTTATTGCCTCTTCTGGGTGAAGAAGACAATGATGGAGTGAATTTAAACAGGGTGTGAGTTTGGAGAGAGAGAGAGAGAGAGAGAGAGAGAGAGAGAGAGAGAGAGAGAGAGAGAGAGAGAGATAGGAGGGATAGAGAGAGCCACAGGAGGCACCAAGTGGGGTTTCCAGCCCACCAGTACAGAAATGATGCATAACTCCACAGTCTGCCCTTAAATTGGTGCTATTAATATCAGTTAAAGTTTTACTAGCTATTTATTAAAAGAAACTCGAACTTATTGCCAGGACCTAACGTGAATAGAATTATGAATCTCTTGGGATAAGCTCTATAAAAAGCCTTGCATTAATTATTGATGCTCTTCCACTCCATCTGCAAGATCTCATTCCTAAAAGATTTTCTAAAAAGGAAATAGCCCAAAGGTTCAGCCTTTGGATACAAATTCAACACTCAACTATGTGTGGGTTCCTTTCTTTGTGTAGAACTGTATGTGTCGATAGAAATATGTAATGGAGCTCTTTACCTTGCTTGTTATTAGCCTGAGGACTGGATGGGATCTCCTGCCTAAATTGGTGATGTGCTGTATAAAACATAAACTGACTAAGGAGGCAGATAGAGATGAGTGCTGAATGATAATGTACACAGCAGCATAATTTGGCTTTTTATATCATTAAAGTTCCATCCGCTGTCAGATAAACGGGCTGTGAACACTAAACAGCCCCAGTGCTTATCTCCTGAAGAAGGCAGGGTCATGTCGAAGCACGCAGATTTGAGGAAAGCTTCCATCCTCCGTTATTGGAATTCATTATCGTTCAAAGATGAGAAACGTTTGGCTCTTGCGGGGAGAAATCTCTGTCAGTTTTCAGTATGGGCTTTTTACACTTCACAATAAGTATCGCAATGTATTTAACGGTTATAGTAGAAGTGACTACAGTGTGTAAATCCCTTCAATCTAAAGTGGAGGGGAGATGAAAGCTCTGAGTTGTGGGCTAAGCATAGGCTCAAAGACAGTGGTGTTTGTTGCATTTGCAGGGAAGATCAGATTAATGTGTTTGTTGTTGATGTTATTCTGGCAGCCAATCTCAACTGGTACTCATATACTTTACTCTCATCTGTTTGTTTGTTTGTTTGTTTACTTACTTATACTTAGGCCTTTATATTCCTTTTGGAACATAGGCCATTGATGAGTTGTTTCCACCCTCTTCTGTCTTGGGCCATCCTCTCCAACTATTTCCACGTCAGTCCCTTGCTCTGTGCTCCTTCTCCACGTGTTTGTTTGGTCTTCCTCTGCTCTGTTTCCTTGTGGGGTCCATGTTAGTGCCTGTTTGGTTATTGCCGTTTTGGCAATGGTACCTCTACCTGTTCTTGTTTGGTGCGTTGATGTTGTTGATGTGGTTTGGCTAGAAGATCCTGAGGCTGCGTCTTAGGCAGTGGTTGATGAAAGTCTGCAGTTTACTGGTGATGTAATTGGTGGTCCTCTAGGTTTCTGATGCATACAGCATAATCACAGACAGGGAGTTTAACACCCAGGTTAATCACCCTGAAGGTGAATTATCTCCCGACAATGACCACCTAGCCAGATATTATCCCTATTATACTGTAGAATATGAACACACATCCCTCCCGAATAATGTATTAAGGCAACAATGAGCAATACATTACAGATGGGTCTCTTGTATTAATATAGTTAGTAACAATAAAATATTTACTGAAGCAAAGCTAAAAAATAGCCTACGGATCCATCTGCAAATGGAGTGCCAGTATAGGATGAAATTATATAGCTGTCCCTGACCCTGACACAGGATATCTTGTATTATTAGTGTACTCTGTGTACTGTGTGTGTGTGTGTGTGTGTGTGTGTGTGTGTGTGTGTGTGTGTGTGTGTGTGTGTGTGTGTGTGTGTGTGTGTGTGTGCCCATAGAATCTGAAAGGACCACTTCCCCACTTTTCAACCTATCTTCATAGAATTGGTCATCACTAAAAATCATGATAACATACCACCATTTTTGTCTCCACCAGGCCGAAGGCATGGGGAGAGAGTATGTTTTGCACTCCGTCCGTCCGTCCGTGTGTGTGTGTGTGTGTGTCCGTCCATCTGTCCGTCCTTCCGTCTGTGAACAGCTAATCTCCGGCACCGTTAACCCGGTCGATGCCAAGTTTTGCACTCACACTCCCTGGATGCCAACGATGAACCTCTGCCCCAACATTTCCAGAACGGCCTGTTATAGCGCCACCAGGAGGCCGCTTTGTGCAAAACAAGTTTTTGGACAGTACACCTACAGATTTTGTCCAAACATCACGCAAATTGGTACACAGTCTCTCTAGAGCCATTCAACGAAACAGGTCTTTCAGATTTCTCAGACTCCATCTTGATTGGCTAAGATTGGCTTCCAAAGTTCGCAGGAGTGCTCAGTTTCAAACAAAATGCTGCAAATCATGAACACATTGTGTGATTTCCGTGAAATTGTGCACGCACATTCCCACTAGGCCGAGGAAGAAATGCCAAATGAACATTTTCAACTCAGCCTCATGGTGGCGCTATAACTGGCCGAAAAGTGTTTTACCTCTAACTGCACGGATCTGTGGATAACTTTGTATGCCAACTCCCTAGAGGCCAAGGAAAAACCTTTGCCTGGAATTTTTCACATCTGCTCTTTATAGCGCCACCAGGAGGCCGACATATGTAAAACACATTTTCTAATATTACTCCTTCAGATTTTATCCAAATGTCACGCAAATCAGTACACATGCTCTTCATAGTCATGTGATCAAGACGGGTTTGTTTGATTTCTCATAATCCACCCTCATTGGCTACGATTGGCTTCTAAACCTTTCAGGAGTAGCCTGCTTTGTACAAATCGCCACAACTACTCAACGCAGCGTCCGATTGTGGTGAAACTGTGCATGCATATTCCCACTAGGCTTTGGAAGAAATGCCACTGCAACAAGCCACGTCACACACACACACACACACACACACACACACACACACACACACACACACACACACACACACACACACACACACACACACACACACACACACACACACACACACACACACACGTTTATATTGCTCCTAAACATTTTTCCAAACATCACACACACACTCCTATCCTCCTGGTGGAGACCTGTGCCCAGAAGGGCACTTTTTCTAGTTTTCTACTGAGTCTGTGTCTCATAGGAGGGCTGTGGGCAGTTCAGAAACCAGTCCACCAGTGACATCATCGATGGGGAATCCAAGCTAGTAGAAACTGCAGTCTTTCTATTCCTGAAAAGTTGCAATGCAAAAATGGAAGACATCGTTCTCACGATAATACAAATAAAAATATTTTTGTACCAGTTGAGATTGGCTGCCGTCGTTGACGTGATGGCAAATCAGTCGTGGCCCGATCTTCCGGAGCTCAAACGAAGGATCTCACTTCTTACACCAAATTGATGTGGCAATTTTAAACACCAACGTGTGAGGAAATACGAGGCGAGCACTGCCTTGATGAAGTTTATTTAACGTGCACAGTCTGCACACGGATGCTGCATAGGCTAATCTCAGGGCAGGCATAATGTGTGTGTGTGTGTGTGTGTGTGTGTGTGTGTGTGTGTGTGTGTGTGTGTGTGTGCGTGTGCGTGTGTGGGTGTGCGTGTGCGTGTGCGTGTGCGTGTGCGTGTGCGTGTGTGTGTGTGTGTGTGTGTGCGTGTGTGGGTGTGTGCGTGTGTATGTGTGCGCGCGCGCATGCATGCATGTGCCATGTGCGTGCGTGTGTACAACATGTTTGTGTGTGTGTGTGTGTGTGTGTGTGTGTGTGTGTGTGTGTGTGTGTGTGTGTTACGTGATAAAGGACAGCATCATTGACTGTGATCGATCTTCCATCTAGAAGTGAGTCTAATGGTTTCCAAGCTCTCTACATCTCCAACTGGGTGAGCTCATTATCAAGCCAAACTGGATGGCAAGGCCATGACTGCCTGTTTTCTGAGCTTTTTCTTCTTCCCACGTCTACTCTTGTGAGTGCCATATCTCAGAGATATTCTCAGTGCGAGGTTGGACACTGGGCTCTACTTTCTTTCATCTTTTTGCTCAGCACAGGTGACCACTGGCACTGACGTGACACAAGACTCAACTCCTCAGTCCTCAATCAGTGGCAGACCAACCCACCTCCACCACCTACATGCTGCCCTCAGCATGTCGGCTGATGCTCTTCATCTATATAGACAGAAAACTCTTACCTTTTGCACGCACGTGCACACACACACACACACATACAGAGCAGATCATTATCCCATCTTGTGCTCTCATGTGTGTTTTCAACCTTGAAAAGGAAAGCAATTAAAATAATGTTCCGTTGGTATCTTGATGATTTGCATCCTCTGCTTAGAGCTTTCCATAGTCCAGATATGTTTATTAATTATTAGAGAGAGAGAGAGAGAGAGAGAGAGAGAGAGAGAGAGAGAGAGAGAGAGGAGCAGATGATTTCCCCAGCTGTTGCTCTGGCTTCTGAGAGTAAACATAACACTGATTCTCACCTACTGGTGAGTTGGGGTTTGCTGCTGTGCCCCCAGTCAACCCTCTATCTATATTACTATGGAGCACACAGCCCCAAATGCCTGATTTGTTAAGCAAGCAGCAGCTTCTTGTGTGGCAGTCTGGCAACATCCCACCCAGAGGAGACATCAGTCACACTGTACTGTGATTGTTTCTTACGCTTTTGTTTAGCCACAGGGTTGATAGTGAGTTGACTAAACAGCTATTCTAATCTGATATTAGACATGCCTACGGGGCATGGCCCCCGTAGGCATTGTTTGTGTCATTATGGTAATTCCAGTGACAGATGTCCGGTGTGGTGAGCTGGATACCTGGACTTTGGGAGTGTTTTTTTTTTTTTGCACACGTTTATTAGCAATATTGCTTGTTTGGTGCTGTGGTAATGTGATTTCAATAATGGCAGCGGTAATTGCAGATGGATGGAGAGTGCTGGCCTGGTTGATGCTGAACATCCACCTGCCATCTCCAGACAACCTCATTAAAGAGGAGTGATCCTAACAAGTCCTAACAATGCTCTGGAGTTCCCCTAAAGGCAACTTTAAATCTTTGTCTCTCCATGTTGTTCGACAGAAATTATGTATAAATTAAGCCTTCAGGTGCTTACAAAGTATTGACCGGGGAGTTTTGCCTTCATAGTCTAACGTATAGTGATTAGTGAAGCATACTCAAAGTGTACTAAGTCATTTTGATGGAAACATTACCCATGGACAGGACCTACGGACATGTTTACTAGGACAAAAAAACACATGGATTTTGTGGATGTCCGTCCCTATCTATTGACTATGAATTTTACAGACATGCAGAGCAAGGTGTAGACCTTCATGCACACACGTTGCACGCACGCACGCACACACACACACACACACACACACACACACACACACACACACTCCCGTTCATAGAAATAAATGGTAAATGGTGCATTTATATAGCGCCTTTATCCAAGGCGCTTTTACATAGACACACACACACACACACACACACACACACACACACACACACACACACACACACACACACACACACATACACACACACACACACACACATTCATGCAGAAACAAACATATATGTGCACTTGCACGCATGCATGCACACAGATACAGTGGGACAAAACTGGTTTGTTCTCTTCAGCATAGCAAACGAGACCAGCTGCCTACGCTGCCGCTGAATCAAACTTTTCTTTCCATATATGGTGAGAATACAATTACAAGTGTGAAATTACAAGCTAACACTATCTTCTCCCCTCCTACTTGAAACCAGGGTAGCATATAATCTGCCATAGAGTAGCTTCCCTTATCATTAACTATTTTCAGAAAGGGTGGGGGACTAGAGGTGAAAGTACTGCATGTATGAATAGTATACAGTATGTCTTATTTATTTAAAACCTCGGAAAACACATTTCTGGAACGTTTATGGTGTGCCATGTTTGGAAGTGGGTACAGTGGAATGGATACCAACATTCCAGCAAAGCATGGCTGACAAATAGGAAAGGAACTCAGCTAAAACGCTTTATAAATGGGTACAGACTCTAGTTCTGACACTATTATTGGTCCGACAGTCATTAGACCGACAACCTACCTCAAGCCCTAACCTAACCATAACCGCAAGCACGGGAGCAGCTAGCGCATGTTCAGGCGCTAGTCCGACTGTTGTTCCCGCATGTCGGACTAATGCTCCGTCGGAATTACCATCGGATCCCTTATAAATGAATAAAAACAAATGCTGATGCCTCCTGACTGCTACACCAGCTGGTACAATATGTGGTGTGGTGTGTGTCATAAGTGTCCTCAGTAATGAAACACAGGACAGAGTGATACTGGCATCCAGAGATTTCTGCCGATTTGTACTGTATTTTGTTGTGTTAAAAGCACATCAATGTGTACTTTCAAAATAAGTTTCTCCTCTGTCCAGATTCCCAAATATTCTTTCAATAAAGATCCATTAGACTGCCATAATCAATATTTCGGGCATTTGAAAACAACATCCATTTTTAAAGATATATAAATAAGTATATAAATATCCGCTGAAAAATGCCATATCGGTATCCTGATTATTTTCATCGATATTGATGACACATTAATAATGTGAACATCAATGGCTTTGTACCAAGGGGGCAGGCAGACTTTCCAACGTTGAAGCTCTGGGTCCTAGTGGTAGGAGGAGGGACTACAGGCGGACCCGTGGATTCATGACCGGGAAACCCTGTGCAGCTGGGCTTTAACGTTGAGCGCTCGGTTGCCCTACGTCACTCAGGACCTCAAAGTTGAGGTCCTGGGAGGGACTTCCGGCAGTCTTCCGGGTGCTTCAAAACGCCACTGAGCAACTTCCACTGACATGAATAGCTGGGGGGGCGGAGCTTCGCGCCAGTTCAGTCTCTATTATATATATACTCTATGCTTTGTACTCACAGAGTCTGTCTGTCTCTGTCTCTTTACTGTAACAGCGTGGGGAGGGGGGCTTACCATCTACTTTCACCAGCAAAACAAAATATTCAAATTTGCTAATTCAGCAATGAGTTCAATATATAATATAATAATGTAATATATCGGTATCGGCCAATATGACCCTGCAAATGAGAGTGGTCATAATTTCAATACTGTGCATATCTATCCATTTTGTCTTTGTACAGTTTAGTACCAGTTTCAAATAAAGATGTCAAGTTATTTGATTGATATCTGTAGAAAAAGTGTACTATAGAGACTGGACAGCTGTTCCCCAGGTGTGGAGAATTTGGCAAATTAAGCTTAGGCTGGGGTTGCCATATGGCAATCAATTGGCTACTTTTTCTAGCGGTTCTGGACAACTGCCTATCCGACTGGCTCCCCCTTGCGTCGTCTGCGACGGACGTGACAAATTTGAAGTTGGCCGCTAGAATATGATTCTCAACAGACGTGAATTCCGTACATTTATTGTTGGATGGCTTACCCTGTTGGAAATGTATACGGAATGATATTGGCCGATCAAAGAATGTGGGGGCAAACGTGTGGAATGAGTGGAATGGGGGGTGCTGTGTGTGTGTGTGTGTGTGTGTGTGTGTGTGTGTGTGTGTGTGTGTGTGTGTGTGTGTGTGTGTGTGTGTGTGTGTGCGTGTGTGTGTGTGTGTGTGTGTGTGTGTGTGTGTGTGTGTGTGTGTGTGTGTGTGTGTGTGTGTGTGTGTGTGTGTGTGTGTGTGTGTGTGCGTGTGAGAGAAAAAGATTATAGATACATACATGAGCAGGTGAATTTAGCTACCCAACTTATTTGTTATAGAACCATGAACATTGCCAGTTCACCTAATTCCTGCTGTGGGCGCATGTCACTTTCTTACCAGCTGCCATGATGTCCCATTAGCGCCTCACCCCTTTTAACTGGCTTCATCTGTCACATCTCTACTTCTGATCCTCCTCTTTCCTCAATCAACCCGCCCTTCTAGATATCATTTCTTCTGTCTCTTTGATTTCCTATTTCAAGCGCAGAAGGGAAAGGTTAGCTGCCAGAATGGTTAGCCGATTAGCCCTGGTGTGGGCAGTTTGAGGCCTGCCAAATGACCTCTGTAAAGGTTACACAGAAAGACAGAATGAAACGTGGATGAAAGAGCACAAGATGACATTTATCTCCACTGAAAAAAATAAACGCTCTCTGTAAGCATTGTTCATGTGTTATTTATTTATTTGTTTATTTATTTGTTTGTTTGTTTGTTTGTTTTCTCTGTATTTATGCAGTTATTCTTCCCATGACATCCCAAGACAATGAGGTCATGGAAACAAATTATTCTTCCGTCCCTTATGTGGTTGAGCACTAACGGTATCAGTTACTACTGCTTTGCAACATTACTTCAGGGACACAAATGCAATCTTCACACCTCCCCCTCACTTTATTCTCTGCTTCTCGAGAGACTCAAAATACCCGGGGATCTTTTTACGCCCATTGCCTCTGCAGAATTTCCTTTGCATATTTCATATAAGGAAATAGTCTGAGATGAAGGCAAGGGGATTCACAAAGAACAGCCTGATTCCAGTCACTGTCTCTTCTCGTGCTCTGCTCAAGACAGCTTTCTTCATAACTTAAAACAAAACAAAAACACAGAAGGCAAGAAAAGTGACATGGATATACCGGTACAGTATCCAGTATCCAATACTGTGTGTGTGTGTGTGTGTGTGTGTGTGTGTGTGTGTGTGTGTGTGTGTGTGTGTGTGTGTGTGTGTGTGTGTGTGTGTGTGTGTGTGTGTGTGTGTGTGTGTGTGTGTGTGTGTGTGTGTGTGTGTGTGTGTTAGGATGGGTTGCGTGAGATGGGTCACTATGTTTGTCCACTAACTGCAAAGACACCATCATCACCTCTATTTCTATATCTTATTTCATTCATGTTAAAAATGCTCCAGACTTGCATTGTGCAGCCTAATATCTGTTAAGCCGTTGTTAGTGCATCCTCTGAGGTTATAAAGGCGAGGTTATGCTAGGCTCAAAACACAAACTCAAACACATTATATGATGCTTTATTGCAGACTACCTCCATTAAAGGATAATTCCAGACCAACAGTTTTCTTACCTTAATCTGATGTTTTTTATATCCAAGAACGAGTGGTAGTTACTTTACATAGCTCCATCCCCAGCCCACCGCAGCTCTGACGGTGCGCAATGGGTCTTAAGTTAAATCACTTATTTTTATCACATATCTGTCTTTCATAATGACCAAAGCTGTTGCACAGTGCTTTTCCCCCTAAGACCCAGCATGCATGCTCTGAGCTGCAGTCCTCCTCTGCCACTGGTACCACTTTTTTTGCCTCTACCACTGGTTGTTGGATATAATAAGATCAGATTACAGTAAGAAAAATGCTGGTGCAGCACCGCACCATGTGTGCTTTACCACATTTCTCAAAGCTTAATTGCATTCCTGTGATGTTATTACATTGATGTGATTTGTGGAAATGAGCTACAGTACAGAGCCGTCTATTGGCATGGAGAATCCCTGTGTATAATACCTTCCTTCCTGTCTGGGTCCATTCTGTCCAGATGTGGCCATTTGGCCGCCATGGCAACAGGAGCCCATCTCTGCTCCAGACCCATTCCATCCCTCCAAAAATGACACATCTAATATTGACTAATTTTTAGCATGAAAGTTTAATGAGCTGTCTGTGAAAAGTGCCCAAACAGACACTGTCCATAAAGGGTATATCCGGTCTCAAATTATAGGCTCTTCTTCTATTTCAGTCTTGTTCCCTTTTATCTTTGACTTTCTCTCTCCACACTTTATTAAATTAACAAGTTATCTTTCCGCATTCTCCATTTTTTGCTATTTTGTCTATTTTTGATGCTGCAGGGTATAAAAAAAGCCTAGGAATTTTACTCCTGTATGATGGGATGTAACAATACACACCTTGAATCCTGAATTATGTTTCCATGTTCCAGATCACATTACAATTCACATTACACATCATCATAATTCACAGAATCTCTTGGAGTGAGTTTGGATATCTGTCCTTCGTAAGACTAACCATTCCAATCGACTTAGCGTGTGTATTGCAGAGGACCTGAGGGAGTTAGGTGCCCATATACCGTATGCCCTTATGGATTGGCCAACTGCAAGTACTAATGTGTACAACAGTCGACTATACAGTAGATTTTTGTCGCCAAAGATTTATTTTGGCCTGGCCTTGATGGCGTTGTAATGGCAGATTTTACACTTGGTTGCATGCTGAAAATAGCCAATCTACAAGCTCGACAACACGTCACAGCTCAGCTCAGCTATTTTCAGAGAACAACCAAACATAAAATGACATGTCTTTGTCACTAAAAGGCATGCTGGTTACAGGTGCATGCTGGTTACAGGTGCATGCTGGTTACAGGTGAGGTTTTTTTTAGCACTGCCTGCGTCTTATAATAGTATTTGTCTTCAGAAGCCTTTATATTGTAACCTCGACACAGCATAACATCAGAAATGATCCCAGAACGTCCGCATTGTGTTCAATCACGGCGGATGCAGCCTAGATTATGAGAAAGCAGCCTTACAAAACGGCCAACAAACAGGAACTGGACTCCTGTGTTATAGGCTACGGCCGATCACGTGACACACGCGTCGACGCAGCGCAAGGCATGCTGGGTTACAGGGTTACTTTTTAAATATCTATTTTTTAAAGCTAGATGTGAGTGCCGTGAAGCGGCCAGAACCTCTAGCTCCATGTGTTTCACCTTTCTTTTTCTTCATCCATCCACTCCACTATTTTCTTCTTTCGCTATCCCTCAGTCTCATGTGGCCTGTGCACCGTGAACACTGCATGTGAGGAGCTAGGAATGTGTCAAGGGCCAAATTAGGGCACCGTGTCCCACTGAGAACATACAATTATCTCAATAACATCACCAATTTACCCTCGTCTCACACCAGAGCCACACGGTGGCAGTTTGACTGACAGAAACCAACAGATAGAAACGTATACATAATACTAGTACTTCTAATACTAGCACTAAACTAACTAGTAATACTAGTGCAGATACTAACAATTGAGGTCATACCATAAACTCTAAATATACAGTACTATAAGTACACTTTACTGCTTGTATTTAACTGCTTGTATAGAAAACATTTGAAATGTGTTGTTTGTTAAAATGTGTTTGAATGTGTTTGTGAAAGTCTGTCTTGACAGTGGTAAAAACACGTGTTTGTTAAAGTGTGTGTTGAAAGTGGTAGAAGCTCTCTCTGCAGACTTGTGTGCAGTGTAATTACAGAGTTAGCTGAAGTCCACTTGTCTCTTATCTCTTCTACTGGGAAAGCTGCAACATGAATGGACCCTGCTGCTGCTGTCCAGCCTCTTCAGCAAGCTCCAGTACTATCGCTCAGTAATAGACTCACTCTTCTCTCTGCTTCACTCTTTGCTTTATCTTGGTGTGGGAGTGTCTGTGAGATCTGCTTCTGCATGCAGTATAGGAAGTAAAACTCAAATGGACTGTGAATGTTGGGCTTACAAACATTTTCCTGCAAGCTGAGGTCAACAGTGAACATGTTTTTTGGTTGCCAACACATCTAAACTGAAAAACGTTAATAAAGAGAATATAAAAATAAGGTGCCTTTTTTCCCTTTTCTCTCTGTTTTTGTCACAATCTTGGTGACAAAACTAGCTTATATAAGTAGACATGCGGTCGCAATAAATATAATGGCGATTATGGACCCAATACTGGGACAGACGACACTCGTTGGTAAGGGCTCCAGACTAAGGGGGTCCCTACGTCCCAGGGACTATAAAATATCTATTTGGGACTTAAATTGATCTCAGCCAGAACGGTTTCGGGACTAGAGGAGTTTCACTGACAATGTGCATATTGTGCGCAGCATGAGACTAGCGCTGCATAATGTTGCAGCAGAACATTTTTTATAAAACAATAAATAAATAAAATAAAACGAGAGAGAACAGACAGAGACGGACCATTCAAACATGGCTCAGCGCTCCCTGCAGCACAGATGTACAACTTTCATATGAGAACAGCCAAAAGTTAATAAAGGATTAAGGAAACTGTCGCAAATTAATACTGTACATGAAACAGTGGCTCTCAACAGCCTGTGGACGGTGGATGGAACAATGTGGTGGATGCATCCTGCTGTAAGATTTTAAGATCCATAAAAAGATATCACACACCTAACACTGGGGTGTTACCCTAACACCCCACAATGACAACTTCGACCCGCAAGTGAGAAGATCACAGTGGCTGTGCATTGATCGGCCCTTTGTGTCTGAGCCTGAGCAGTCAGTGAAAAACAAAGTTTTCAGTGCCACACACCCGAGGCATCGTCTGGCCTTACGAATTATCACATTTTACGCCCTACTCAGCCCAAAAACGCAAAAAAAGAGAAACAAATCCATAAAATGTGATTTAAAATAAGGACAAAAAGCTCATGCCCTTATTCAATCCTGTTATGCCCATATACTGTATGGAGATCCCTGATGGGATCAATACATATACTGTATGGAGATCCCTGATGGGATCAATATTATAAGCCTAGGTATGTGAATATATGACCATATTGTGAGAGTCTCATGATAACCACTGTGGCTGCCGCGATGCTACTCAGACTTGCAAATGAACCAAGTTGGTACAACACATGGATCTCCATATGTGGAGCTGACTATCATCACCTGTATCTCCATATATGAAGATCAAGACACTGACCTCATCAAACCCTGAGGATAGCCATACATGGAGAAGACTGGATCATCACCTACTGTACATCTTCGTATATGGACCCGGCCAGCAAATCTACATCTGACCTCACTGACAACAGATCCATAGTTTAATTCCTGCTTCTCAACTGTGCCGTATTAAGAAGCTCTGTTGTTTCAGTGCGACCTCACCCTAAACACTTCTCGCCCTCAGGCGTCTTACTGGTAGTAACTGATTAAACATGTATTCATTATTGATATTGTTGCCCTCAAACTGAAATTGGCATATGTATGCATGTCATGGAATGTATTTCATCATGTCTTAGCCATTCACAAACATGCAATACCTTTATAATATATGTATCATATCAATTTCCCCCTATATGACGATAGGCCTAATAGAATCTATTCTGCAGTCACACATAATGAAAAGGTTACCTAACTTCAGAGGCAACCAAGCCTTTTACTATCCACTCACTGCATATTAATTTTCATGATAAGCCAAGCTTATCTTCTATAAACAGCACATCTCAAAGTGCTCCAGACAGCAGTCCTCCCTGTACTGTGTTTGCAACTAACAATTAGCTGTGTGTTAAATCGCTGAATGGGCAAAATGTGATATTAAAGTTTTCTTCTAAATGACATTGATTGATGGAGGGCTCGTCTGAGGATGACCTAAAGAGATTCCACACTTCCTCTCTTGCAAAATTCTGTATCCCATCCCAGCTGGGGATCGCCCTATTTCAACATTTAAAAGGATTGATTTGTGTGCAACATTCCTCCTCCATTTTCCACTTCCAGGGCTCTGTGAGGGCAATTAATGTGTGAGATGAAAGAAAAAAACTCCACAGTGACTACATTTTAGAGCAAAAAAAGAAAGAGTTTAATTGAAACTGAGAAAAGGGGAATGAGACAATGTTGTCTTGAGCATTACACTTCCCCAGAAATGCTGTCAAACAAATTGCTTGTCAGCTGATAACGTAATAACACAGCTGAACAAAGCGTTCACTTCAAAGGCATCACAGGAATAGGAGGAAAAATATAATTGTCCTGTTGCTTTATTTTTTCCCATTTACAGACTTGACACTCGGTGTCAGGCTCACTTTAAGCAGGAAAAGTGTGTTCATAGGTTCATTGTTACCCCTGCTCTCCTTCCAACTTCTGCGCTGATGTTCTGTTCTATCTCTCTCTCTCACTAGATCACGTTTTCAGTTCAGATGCCTTCACTTTCTCTGTCATGCACATTGTGTTGAAGTGCATGTAATGTTGGTTTGTCTCACCAGCCTTCCTGGGGCCTTCCTGGGGCAGAGTGAACACATGATGGCCTTGCTCTTCATCAATGTTTCATCCTTTACTCATTGGCCTTTAATTCCTTTCACCTGCAGCAGGTCTTTTCTTTGTTATTGTGTGTGTGTGTGTGTGTGTGTGTGTGTGTGTGTGTGTGTGTGTGTGTGTGTGTGTGTGTGTGTGTGTGTGTGTGTGTGTGTGTGTGTGTGTGTGTGTGTGTGTGTGTGCTGTCAAAATACAACCACTTTCAGAGACAGACTGGAATGTCAACAATACTCATATAGGCAGAAGTAGGTAGGTAGGTAGGTAGGTAGGTAGGTATAGATAGATAGATAGATAGATGTATAGATGTATAGATGTATAGATGTATAGATGTATAGATGTATAGATAGATAGATAGATAGATGTATAGATGTATAGATAGATGTAAGGAATCACATAGGAATTGGTAACAGTCCCGTATGGGCTGAATATAAGAGATGACCAGCCACATAAATGGATATGGACAGATAATCAATGCCCTCCATGTTTCTTTCAATTATCCATATAATAACATGTGTATGTGTACCAGGCGGCTGGCCCAGTTGTGACGTATTACAACAACACCACTTGAAAGCACCATTCCATTGAAATAGTATCCTGAGTATACTGTAGCTGTGGTATTGTATGCATACATTTAACACTGCATGATGGAGAACCACAGGCGGAGCATCCAGATAATCTATTAACTAAAGTAGGGCAATGCAATTGCACCATTAGTTACTAATGTACATATATGTTCATCAGAATGCATTGCTGTGTTTAGCCAAGGCTAAGAGGTAGCAGAACTAAGGTTGTTCTTTGCTTATTAGAGCCCAGCTGTATTATTATACTTGGCTGGAGGAGATCTAAAGATGCTCTGTGCTGCTGGATGCATTCCAAACAATTAGTGGTGTGCACCCTGAACGCAGCCTTTTAGCATCCATTTGATCCTGGCATTCAATCATTCTGCTTTTCCTTTTCACTCTTCTCATTATTGGTTAGCTTCTGATCTGTTGTTCGCTCTGTTCTCAACGCTACTGTGTCGCTCCACTACCAGCCGACTGAATGGAACTTCAAACTTCAAAGGCCTTCATTATGACTTAAGTAGCCGGAGGACAAGCTGAAATCTATAGAAAATCCCGTTTTCAGAGGAAGGAATTTGATTACTCCGTTAATCCTTTAGGACGTGTGAGAAAAGGGAGATATAAAGGGCTGAGCTCATTTAGAGTATTTTGGTATTTTGGTTCATGCCTCGACAGAAAATACAGGGTGAAAATGGGGTTGTGTTATTTTATTTCTCTGTGAGGTCTATTTATCTAGTCTCTTCCCTGTGACATGAAAAGGCAGACAGCCAAACCGTTGCACAGCAGGACGTGTGACAGTGACAGAAAGATGGAGGGATGATGGGAGAGACAGAGGATGGAAGGAAAGAAGAATGATGACAGAAGGGACAGACAGTGCACGCACGCACGCACACACGCACGCACGCACGCACGCACGCACGCACGCACGCACACGCGTGTACACACACACACACACACACACACACACACACACACACACACACACACACACACACACACACACACACACACACACACAGCTGGATTCATAGTATTTTTCCCAGCTTTGATATAGCAACACCATACAGTGTAGTATTCGGCTCCTTACAAAAAATGTTATAATACTATTTTCAGTAAAGAAGTACTTTACTTATTACTCTGTGCCATCAGTAACTTTACATTTCGCATTATATTACTTTTCCATTACTTGAATGTGTACCCTAAATTAACAATATTTTAGAGTGGGATCAATTAACTCATTCTCGGCTAAGAGTTTTATTAAAAGTCACAGATCGCCTAGAACGACATTGGACGAGTTATTAGGTTATCAGGTTATTAGGCATCCAGAATCGCCAGTATTATTTTAACCAGTTAAAAAAACGCTGTGCTTCCGCGTTGTGACGTCATTGAATATTTTTGCTCCGTCCATTCTCTCTTTAGCGACGATCTTTCGCTGCGTTTTTCTCTGAATTGAAGCTCAGATTGAGGTGATCATACAGAACATTGATGTTTTAGGAGAAATAAAAAATACCCGCGACTACACGCGGTACTATATTAGCGCTTAGTATCTAGCGGCTGCCCCGGAAATGAAAGATTTTTTTTTTGTGACCAACTTTTTTTTTTTTTTTTTTTTTAATGAAATGAAAGATTTTTACTTCCGGTTCGCCAAATCAGCTTTTGGGCTCTTCGAAATAAGACCTCGCGGCTGAAAAACGTGGCAGACAAGCAACTAAACACTTTGCAGGTTGCTGATCCGGTCTGGTTCTAGAGCGGATACAGACAAGGAGCTCGCATATATATTAAACTACAAGATTACAGTAGGCCGCCCTTACACCGGAAGTAAGTTAGTTAGTTAGTTATTTAGTTAGTAGGTAGACTACTGTGGAGCTACGCTATCTAGACAAGGAATACACGTTGAAGGAAGTTGAGCTGAAGAAAGCATTCAATGAGAAACACTGACATTTGCACAGCTGAACATATTCTATATGAACAATTTGCGAACGAGTGGAGTTTTCAGCATGAGAATGCTGCAGTCAGTGAGTGCAGTGGCATGACCCTGCATCGGGGAGAGGAATATAATGTTGGCATGACACACGCACACTCGCATGCATACACGTGCGCGCGCACACACACACACACACACACACACACACACACACACACACACACACACACACACACACACACACACACACACACACACACACACACACACACACACACACACACACACAGTCCGCCACAGTATATAGTGTCAGTTTCTTAGTGTCAGCATTTATCAGGGCAGGCAGACAGAAGGTCCAGATAACAGTACATTTGCTGGTCAGCATCATCAAGACTACTCGCCACCACTGGGTATTGATCCCAGGCCAGTAGTACAGTACTACATTCATTATTGATCCCATCTCTACAGTACTACACTCAGTATTGATCCCAGTACCCCCAGAATACAGATACCGTGTGTGATATATTTTTGGGTGAACGACTCCTTTAAGCAATGGGAGAGAGAGAGAGAGAGAGAGAGAGAGAGAGAGAGAGAGAGAGAGAGAGAGAGAGAGAGAGAGAGAGAGAGAGAGAGAGAGAGATGGGTATAGAATGTGCTGAGGTTGTGTTTGTCAGGTAAATGATGAGTCTAACAGACGTGCTAATGGTCATGAAGCTATAAAGCAGTGTATGAAGTGTCTGTCCCAGCAGACTGGAGGCTTGAGCTGCACTAAGAATAATGGCTGTGGAATGGTTATGGTCGCCATTACAAAACAACCAACGCCTCTGCATCTTTAACAAGGATCATTGTACAGAGAAAGATGACCCAGGAGACAGCTACATTGCTCTGTGTGTGTGTGTGTGTGTGTGTGTGTGTGTGTGTGTGTGTGTGTGTGTGTGTGTGTGTGTGTGTGTGTGTGTGTGTGTGTGTGTGTGTGTGTGTGCGCGTGCGTTTGTGTGTGTGTGTGTGTGTGTGTGTGTGGCACTCGATATGTGAAGTACAGACACACGCAAACAGAGATTTTGCGCATTTATAATAGGATGTATTTTTTGTATTTTGTAGATGTTTATCTGTAAACATTGCATCCTGCTTGTTCCTACAGAAACATATAAACAGACACTGTTCAACAGTCGTTTGTTTCTCTGCGATCTGCACAATACACTTTTGCTTCCATGCATGGCCGCGGGAAGATACTTACAGTAGGAGGTGCTGAACGTTCAGTAGGGGGTGTGCGCGTAACATGCGCGTGCACACGCCTCGTGCACGTGCATTTTACCACATTTTCACGTGGAAAAGTGGCTTTTACTTTGCCTCTCCACACGCATGAGCAAAATGACACAGACAATTAACCAGGATAAGGTGCCGATACTGTGATACAGCATATTTATTAGGCCTAGTAACAGAAATCTGTTTTGATTAAAATTATTATTATTTTCCCCCTCCTGTACGAAGGGGGGGCTGTGCCTGGGGGGAGGGGGTGCTCCAGTCCCCCCAGCACCCCTACTTTCCTCAGCCATGCTTGCATGGGAAGAAGATGGCTTGCCAACCATGCAGCCTTGCACATACTGGACTGACACTCATGGACACTCCAGCATCTGTGTGTCCATGATACTGAAACACGAGAGAGAGAGAGAGAGAGAGAGAGACAGAGAGAGAGAGACAGAGAGAGAGAGAGAGAGAGAGAGAGAGAGAGAGAGAGAGGCATGAAAAAAGGACAAACAAGCACAAACTGCATTTCATTCTCATCATTACCTTCCTCTCCCTGCCGGTGCTCGGATGGAAATTCAATTTTCTCTGCTCAAAGAAGAAGATGACACCATTTTCAAAAACAAAAAAGGTCAAAAGGAGCCCACACTGGAAGAAAACAGGAACAAGGAAATTGTTTCACTGATTAATACAACTAGAAATGGACACTCGGCTCCGCTTTACTCTCTTTCTGTAGGTCAAATGATTTAATAAGAGACATGTCACATTGGCAGGTATGATTGTGGCAAATATATATAATAGAATAATGTTGGAACCATGTATTTGCATATACAGTAGTAAACATTGTGTGGGGTGAAATGACTGGGTACGGCATGGGCGGATTGTGTTGATCCAGTGGTGTAGTGTGTTGATTCAGTGGTGTAGTCTAGGTTTTTTTAAAAGGTCTATCATAACTAATAGTCAGAGTCTGTCTGTATTCACAGGCTTCTACTCAAACAAAACACACACAAACACAATTTTTTTTGTTTTGTTTTTTGTAAAGTTCTTAAGGCTTTAAAGTTTGGGAAAACACGTCATATGAAACCTTCTGACCAACCATGCGTTTAGAGATCACTGTGTGCTTGCTGCAGGATTTAAAATGTAAGGCTGGAGCTTTGGTGTTTTTATCTGCAAAGGAGGAAGAGAGAGGAACCAAAAGGTATCTGTCCTAGAGCTGTAATTCATTCCAGTTCCTGTGGAGGGGTACTATCTGATTCTGTTTACTGCCCTGTGTAGATCGGATAGCATCCGGACAGGATGAAGACTTAATTGTTGTATTACACCCAATTTAGCCTCCTATAGGTCTATTACAAGGACAGTTTAGAAGTGAATCAGAGCGAGTCTTTTCAATTAATCTCAATTCAGATGGGTTGGGGTGCAGCCTGTTTCACCTAATGGCCATCTGCTTTATATTTTCAGGGCAATCACTATGGAACAAACTTACATTAGACCCTGATGCTATGTATATTCTGCCCTTCTCAAGCGACTAATGGTTTAGGTTGCAGCATACTGTACGAGTGTGTGGGGTGATAAAGATTCAACCAAATGTAGATGGAGTCATGTTCAGTTTGTATGAAAGTGAATACGACACCCTTCCATGTAATCATTAGTAGCCTAATCAGTCTGTGAGAAGTGTGTTTTACCGACGGAGCGAGGAGTTTCCTTTCCCCTTGAGGGACATTGTCACTTCTAAACCCCTTTTTGCTTTTGCCTGCATGTGTGCGTCACTCAGCAATAACGTGAAACGGAACACAAACAAAGATGAGTATAGGCTACAATTTGTTTTATAATAACCACCAGCACGCAGCCTCTCTCTCTCTCTCTCTCTCTCTCTCTCTCTCTCTCTCTCTCTCTCTCTCTCTCCCTCCCAATATAATAATCACTAATCAGTGTGCTGCGCACTGGCCGTGCTGGCTATTTTAACACCCAATCAGACTTTTAATAAAGTACAAAGCGGGATGATCACATTAATTCGCAACATTATCTGCAGTGGAGAAGGGGACCCAGCAGCACTACTCAAAGGGTGAAAGACCATAGGCCTATAGCTAATCTATGTGAAAGACGTGAGGTTGTTTATTTTTTTCCCTGTGCTTCGACAGTCACATTAGTGCAAACTCCTTAAGTGTCACTTTTTCTGAATAGCGTATAGGCCTATAACATTATTAATATTTTAATTTAATAATTTTATTGTAGGCTATATGTTCATATTTTGTTCAAAAACCAAAAAATATCACTATTCTATTGAACATATGAAGTATCTATACATAATAAATGCATTTTGGTGGGCACTTTTTTTCTTCTCTTTTATTTTTTTTCTGACGGGAATACCCGCGGGAGCCCGGGAAAAGGTCCGCAAATTCCCGGGAATTAAAATGAGCCAAATCCGGGAAAATATTAAACGCTAGTGTACAGTGGTGTGCAGTGGTGTACAGTACCACACAGACCCCCCCCCCCCCTCTCTCTCGCTCACTCTCTCTCTCTCTCTCTCTCTCTCTCTCTCTCTCTCTCTCTCTCTCTCTCTCTCTCTCTGGCTGATAATGGAACACTTAACAATACTTTTAATGGGATCATAATTATGGTAAAAAAAAGGGGGGGGGACAGAGAATAATACAGAATAATTTCATTCTGTCCCTTTACTGAGCAGCTCATTGCAGACATGTCTCAGCAGACAGATGGATATTTCTCCATCGTCCTTTGCCCGCCGTCTCAGCCCTCCCCCTCCAGCAAGTCCAAGTTTGACATGGGATGGCTTCTGTGTCTCTGGGCTCATTGTTAATTCATCAAATGCTATTTGTACGAGGCAGGAGTTCGAGAATGATTCCATCCCAAGGGTGCAGCAGGTTTGTCAGTGATGGCTCCATTCTGAATTATCCAAGTGGTCTAGCACAGTGGCTCTCAAACATTTATATATCATTATCATTCTTAAAAAATACTGCCCTACAACGCCAAAGTGCAGTAACTAGGATAAAATGGCCGGTATTGAGTTTAAAAGTGTTTCAACCGGTCAGCCAAATGAGGTCAAATAAGTGCATTGTGCATGATACACTAATTGTAAAAATGTTCTTGAGGCAATTGTTTGTCCCCTAAAATCACAGCCTCTGCAGCCGACTTCTATGGGCCATAGAATGGCTGGAGGAGGCCTGTTGGTTTCTCTCCAGCCTTTGACGAAGGGGAGCGCAGAGAGGGGTCTAGGGGAGAGAAAATTAGGGCGTAGGTAAGTTTGGTTCCAGCAGTAATGAAATCTTTCATCAGGTCAGTGAACTCGAAGAGGAGCAGGGTCCCTAGGGCCTCCTAGGGCCTCATTAGGCACATACTGTACTGTAGTCACAGCCAAATTGCAGTAGCACGTCTCCTGCAACAGACAACAAATCACTACATCTGACAATTGAGACTAATCCTATTCTGAGCCTTATCTATTACATTTCACTGCCTCTGCTGCCACTCAACTCCTATCCGGCAATCTCTAGTACCGGTAGTCAAAGGCTATTTTTCTCCTCTCTCACAGAGAAATGCAGTATCATGGACATAAACAAGAAATTGCCAGTTGACTGCTACAAATGTGGCATCCTCTCCTCTAGTCTCCCTCCAGGCACAAACTCACCATTTTTATCAGCATAAACAAAAGTGCTGTACTGTCAGACTGAGACACAGATCAATGATTGTATGAAAACTGCTTATTCTGTGCATGTGTGCAGTCTGTGCACCTTTGTCTGTCTCTTCATACTTGCAGTGTGTGTGTGTGTGTGTGTGTGTGTGTGTGTGTGTGTGTGTGTGTGTGTGTGTGTGTGTGTGTGTGTGTGTGTGTGTGTGTGTGTGTGTGTGTGTGTGTGTGTGTGTGTGTGTGTGTGTGCGTGTGTGTGTGTGTGTGCGCGTGTGTGTGCGTGTGTGTGTGAGACAATCAGAGAGCTCGTCAGACCCGCTCCTTCTCGACCTGGAGCGACGCAGGGTTCCATGAATGTGCGAACCACCAATGTTAAATTGGACACCAACGGTACTGGTTTTGGCGTGAACTCTGACTGGCATGATCTGAACGATCTGTGTAACTGAACTGGTGTTTCTCTGGAGTGGAAAACTGAGGACAACAAGACTGTGAGCAGCTCTGAGTCTGTGATCGCTGACCTGTCAGTCAACGTGCGTGCAACAGTGAACCGAGATGGAACATCAAGCGTGCTCCCCACCAACCTGCACCTTCTAGCATTCACAGAGCAGCAGAGAAAGCAGTGCTGGACAGGACTGCTGCTGCAAGGGAAGCTTGCTTGCCTCCAGTCAGCCGATCACTCTGTGTCCCACTCGAGTCTTGAAAATCACACTTGTGTGAAGTAAGGGGCGCTGTGGCAAAAAAATAAAAACATTTAGTGGTGCAACCATACGGTGCAGCACTCCACTGCCCAGCAATGTGTGTCCCTTTGTATGCGTCTATGCGTGTATGTACAGTATGTTTAGTGTACCAACAGGTGACAACGTGGCGCTGTTGAGCTTCACACTCATGTGGCACAGCTGCATGATGGGAAGCTGAGTTTTTAGCAGCCATTATGTGATTTCTGGTGTGACAGTACAGTGACAGTACAGTACAGTACAGTACAGTTGAGGGACCCCCTGGGGACCCCCACATGGTAACTCATTTCTCGACCATTTCTGACGCAGGCGGCTCGCCTGCAAATATAATATAATATTATAATTTAATTCTATGTTTATTTGACAGGTGCAATACAAAAAACAATGTATCAAGTTATAACAAGCGCTGTCTCCATTCTTACATTATGGGCAAATATCCACCAATCAGAACTGTGGGCAGAGCTGAGTAAGTCTGTACTACAATCAGTTCAATACTTATACTATTTTCACTTCCTTGTGTTGAAGTTTGACGTGTCGCCACACCTGTATCATGTCCCATGATACAGGTGTCTACCAATTTGCATACATGTTGGTGAAACCGCATTGTGGGGCTTCAAGACGGGCCCGCCCCAAAGTCATTAGTGCAGCCACGCCCACCAGCCAAGCGAAAACTAGAGTTCTCAACAGGCCCGAAAATTAAGGCCCAGACCGACCTGGGCCCTAACTGGGCTGGTCCGAGGCCCCGTCTGGCCTTATTAGCACACATTTAACGCCATATCAGCGCGACCTCACCCTTTGGGGCAGTATACAGCCAGCTTTCTAATTACTGGACTAATGAAGCACTGGCAAGACTTTCATCTCTGTCCTGTTGTGTTTCAGTAAGCGATAGACTAGTGAAAGATCAACCTTCTCTCTTCTTCATCCTGGCATCATCAGTTGTGCAACTTGTGCTGGCAGTTTGCGTGGATGTGCACGATTTTGATTTAGCATTTGATGTATATTAGATTTGCTTAGAAGAGTGCATTGTGCCGCTGTCTCAGGCTATGCAGACGCTTACCTCGCCGCTGATACACTTATTGTGCTCTGTTGTCACAGATCTAATTATCTGTTTTCAAAGCTTTCAGCTTTAAGATTTCTCTTCCAGTGCACCCCCATCCCCCCTCACTCTCCTTGCACAACCATAACGTTAAGCATCGTCTTTAGCGGCTTAGTCGTAACTAAGCATCTGTCGGGTGTCTGATGCACAGCAAGGGCACGCTCAGTCACAAATCATATCCCAGTACGACTCAAAATAAATGAGGCTCATTGTTACCCAGAGAGTAGAGTTTTAATGTTTGCCATTTGTTTATTTGTTTGTTTGCTTCTCTGATGTTGAACAGTGGTGGTAATTATAGACTCACAACCGTTACTGTGACGTTATCGACGACAGAAACACAGCAAAGCACACAGGAAAATAATTCACAGTTCTAAGTGACTCGTCGAGTCTGTGAGCAAAATAAGGACGCAGTGCAGAGGTCGAGGCCATCTCACTGGGTCCACATCTCGTGGAATGATACTAGGAGACACTGCAATCCTGGTACTTCTCATTATGTGTGCTTTGTGCTAAATCTTTCTCCTCTCTTTAAAGGCTCACAGCTCCCTCGCTGCCTGCATGTGTGGAGTAGAGATGGAGAGCAAAGAGAGAGGTTTCTGACCAATGGTGATCTCTTTGACATGGTGTGAGGGCTGTGTTAGCTAGCTGCTTGTCTTTGTGTGGATTAATTGACCACATCAAACAGCACCATACTGGAGTCTTTCTTTCTCGGTGGACACCCACAGTCTCCATGCATGCTGGCACACATAATGTTCAGTCCTATGTTTGCCTGCAACCGCTTCTCTTCTCTCCTGGCATGGCGCTCTGCTATCCACCTCGTCTTTCATGTTCCAAGAGACACCACTTGAGGCGAGGACTGACAAAACGTCATCATTATCTTAGCGTTACTGTCTGCCCACACCTCTTCTCTCGTTCATTCATTTCACAGCTAGCCCACAGGCCCCCAGAGGTAGAAATAGAATGTGTGTGTGTGTGTGTGTGTGTGTGTGTGTGTGTGTGTGTGGGGGAGAGAGAGAGAGAGAGAGAGAGAGAGAGAGAGAGAGAGAGAGAGAGACAGAGACAGAGACAGAGACAGAGAGAGAGGCTGGGCAACCTTTTCAGTCACAATTTGAACTACGGCCGTTTTCCAATGCTGACAAGATCTTTCCACACCGACAGTGAAAACCACCACAGCTTTTACGTCTTATTATAGACCAATTATTTGTTTACAAACATTGAGACTAGAAGCACGGGTGACTCGCATGTAAACCATTCCCAACAGATCCCCTCCTCTTGTCCATTCAACCTCCTCTTGTGTGTTGGCTAGTGAGGCGCACCCAAGCGAGACATACTTCATGGCGCAACTGTATTGCGTGCCGAGAACAGCTGATATACAAGCTCACATCGTGGATGCGTTGTTAGAGGTCTGCTATTCTCTGCCGTTCTCTGCACGGGCGACACCTTTGTGGGAATGAGCATGAATTAGGCTTGATGGGCTGCAGCTGCGCAAGCACAAGCCATCTCTGCTACCGTGATCATATATCGCTCCCTCCGGTCTTATGACAGCGACTGTAGGTGTGGTTTTGAGGACAACTGCTTTGAATTGCTATTAGTGTTTACTGTTTACACACAACAGAAGGATTGTATATTTCAAGGGCGAGAGATCACATTAAATCCTAAGCATCTGAAAGTTTGATGGTGCATTTTTACACGTGAGTGCAGTAACCACTTTTCCATTGCATCTTATGAGTGGTGGGGTTCATGTGGTGCCGGCTTGCATGCACATACTAGTTATTATCAGCGTGACGTCGTCTGATAAGGGGTCTATTGGTTGCTAATTCGAATTGTGCAAACTGGAAACAAGGAAGCGCCAGCACACAATAAATGTCCTTTTCACATGGTTTATTACCTCAGACAAACAGACAACGAACAGACAGCCAGGTGGGCCTCAGTGTTGTGATAAGACACCAGGAAGTGTATGATACAATCAAGTACAATTGAATTCAGGTGTCAACTGTGTCAACCTTGATGATATCTAATGAGGATTCAATGTTTGCGGCACCAAGACAGGATAAATGCCATGAATAAGAAATAGTAAATAGTAAAATGTAGAAATGTACACAATCACAGCGAGCTAACACAGTATAACACAGAGTTAATGCTAAAACCGTCTTGACCCTTTAGTGTGGTTTGGGCCATTGAATTCCATGCGTTGAATCACTAGGGTCAACGTGGGTCAACATGCAACAAGACATATCACACCGCAGGGACAACGCTAAAACCGCCTTGACCCTTTGGTGTGGTTAGGGCATTAAAGTGCCTGGAAAGTTAGTTAACCTAACAGACATTTTACTATGAAAATCTGCATCTCCGTGTGTTGCTTCAGTGTTAGTCACGCCTTTAGGGCGAGGTCGCTTCTCCCCCTCAGGGCGTCTTACTGGTTATTATTAGTATGACCAATACATTTTTGTCACATACACTTTAGAAATATAAATAATTGACCAACGATAAATATTAACTATTAAATATGGGAAGGAGACCATTGGTAACACTCCAGAATAATCGTCCATCAGGAGTGTTACCAATGATCTCCTTCCCATATTTAATATTTAATATTTTTCTATTTATCGATTGTCAATTTATATTTGTAAAGTGTATGTGAGAATAGGTAGAGAGACAGGACACACCAAGAATCAAATTTCTACAGGTTTATTTCATCAGGACGTTTCGGCTAACAGCCTTCGTCAGTGTGAGGAGTTGTAGGAGTCAAATCTCTTTTGAAGGAGTGGTGGAGTTGTGGGAGTCAAGTCTCTATTGAAGGAGTAGTTCAGAAAGTTTTCTAAAGTGTATGTCACAAATATGTATTGGTCATACTCGTGAGCTAATTAATGTCTGTATGCACTATATAGGCATATTGTGTTAGCTCGCTGTGATTGTGTACATTTCTACATTTTACCATTTCATATTTAATATTTCTTATTCGATTTCACATGGCATTTATCCTGTCTTGGTACCATAAACATTGAGTCCTCATTAGATATCTTTCAAGGTGATGTCAGTTGACAACTGCATCCCATGGTTGGTCTGTGATTGGTCTAAGGATGTCCGTGGTTTGGTCAGTTCAGACACATTCAGATATATATCTAAATTGTATGGCTACTGCAAGACTCAGAGAGCAGGTTTGCCTGAAGGTCTTTCTTCAGGCCATGTCCCAGGAACGCTCTAGTCACTGGCATCCTACAGTATGTGTGATCTCTCTCTCTCTCTCTCTCTCTCTCTCTCTCTCTCTCTCTCTCTCTCTCTCTCTCTCTCTCTCTCTCTCTCTCTCTCTCTCTCTCTCTCTCTCTCTCTCTCTCTCACACACACACACACACACACACACACACACACACACACACACACACACACACACACACACACACACACACCCTTCACTCTCTCCACGGCTGTTTGCTCAATGCGTATGGGGGATTAGCTGATGCGATTATCTGGAGCTTTTGGAGTTATGCAAAGATCATTCATGGTAATGCTACACAGCCGAGTGTCTTGTGCATTCCTAAGCTTCTGTTCATTAGTTTTGCAATTTTCCAAACTTGTGTGAAGCCATTTGGCTTCGAGTCCAAGTCAAGACCGAGTCCGAGTTCGAGGCAAGTCCGAGTGTGGGAGGGGTCTGAGTCGAGACTGAGACCGAGGGGAGGCTAGACAGAGTCGTGTCCCTTGGTCCGAGAGACAGTCAAGTCCATGCAAGTCAAGGACTCAAACACTATATCACTTCACGGACACATACATGATCAAAGACATAGAGGCGACGACGACGACACATGTCACGGGGGTACACATACATAAAGCAACGCGTTGGAGCATTTAGCGCCACTCAAAAACAACAGATGATTCTCTGATACACTGTTGCTGCATGGATACAATCTTAAACGATTCTCCCCTGTTGTATCTTCTGTTTTGGTTGTACTGTCTCACTGGGAGGGGGTTTTCACTCGCCCTCTGGGAGTTTTGCTACCATACAGAACAACTGCAAGACATGTTGTCTTCCAGCTGTTAACCGTTTCCGTCCGTAGGACGTCGCCACACGTCCTAGGGGTCCCAATTGACGTGCACATACGACGTCCTCAGACGTCCTAGCGCATCCTCAATGATACGGGGCGAGATAAGAATATTCTGAATTTTCTTCCTTTTTTTTTATTTGTCAGTTCGACTTTCGGCTACCGTATGCTACACTCTAGGCAATTGTTAGCTTACCATTGATTTAGCTGTTAGCGCGGCGGAAATAATGACTCGTCTCTCCTAATCCAGGGCGCTCTCCGTGGTGTTGAACGGATCGATATACTGGCGCTTCATTTCTGCTCCTCATCCGTCTCTCCTACAAAATATGAACGCTTTTTGGATCATATATCGTATAAATTAAAACGATCGCAATGTAAGCTAGCAATGTAAATTAAACTTTTTTTAGTGGATTGTTTCCGGGTCGTGGGTTTCCGAGTAAAAGCGGCCATGTCTTTCCGGTACCCCAGAGCTCCTATTTTGAAGGACTTCCGGCACTGATTGTGTTAATGCCAGAGGCTTTTCAATCCGTGCCATACGGCAGTTGACCCTTCTTAGAGCAACCTTTACCGTGACCTCTGACCTGCTCTCACATCCTCTCTGTTGATGTAAAGCTGCATCCATTTAATCCCTCTATTGATCGTCTTTTACCTAAGCCCCCCCTCCCCCCCCCTCTCTCTCTCTCTGTGTGTGTTTAAAGACCAGCTAGCAGCTACACATTAGCACTTTGTGTGCAGATGGTATGGTCTAATTGTGCAGGCATTCTGCTACTGTGCAACTTTCCCTCCTTCCAACAGCGTATTCCAGGCTGAACAGATGATCGTGGCCTCTGGATTCTCTTGACAGTCCAAAAGGCTCTAGAGGATGTTCTCATTAACAGGACTTGTCAGAGCAACCTGCTAGCACTGCTAATTTATTTCTCCCTTTGCAGAACACATAAGTGGTAGCGGACCACACACACACACACAAGCACGCACGCACGCACGCACGCACGCACGCACGCACGCACACACACACACACACGCGCGCGCGCGTGTGCGCACACACGTGCACACACCCCGTATGCCACTTCTCCAAGAGAGCTCCAGGGTTGACTCGTGCAAGACTGCAACAATTAGCTGCAATATGGCTAGTGGGACATACCTGGCTGTGTGCATTATTGTTTATGGATATGTGCACCTGTTTGTGTCAGTGAGTATAATGGTAACGGGAGGCTCGTTTCGATGGACGAGGTGATGATGGATGGTGCATCTCTGTCACTATTTGTTCTGGGAGCCTGCTGCCAGCCTCCCGTTCCTTGCCCTCTGTGTTTGTGTGCGTGCGTGTGTGTACACTGTGTGTGTCTTCACACACCCACACATACAATACGAGTGTTACCTGAGTGTTACCTGACATGTCAACATTTCTCCACTTTTTTTTTTACACCTCCATCCGTTACACCTACGTCCGTCAGTATATCACACTCACTCATTCAGAGATCCAGTGCAGGTGTCTAGGGCCAGCTTTATTTATTCTGTCTTGGTTTGGTCGTGACTCTTAATATTAATTGTACCTCTCCTGTGTGTAGTTCTCACTGCTGTCGCTGATATGACACCTAAATGTCCCTCCGGGATCAATAAAGGTTTATCTCATCTTAAAACACTCAGGCATGCAGTCATGCTCAGGGATTTGTTTTGTTAATGCCTACAAGCCTGCATGAGGAAACGTTTACCCGACAGTCTTAAAACCTATTGATTACCTCTCGGCATGCAGTACCTCTTACCTCTTTTAGTAGCCTATGCAGCCCAATAATAGGAATGTACACACACACACACACACACACACACACACACACACACACACACACACACACACACACACACACACACACACACACACACACACACACACACACACACACACACACACACACACACACACACGTGTCTGCACACACATCCTTAGTCATTCAGATAACAGAGCAAATTCATTCAGTATCAAGCTGAAGTTTAATTTCCTCCTAACAAGTAGTACTGATGACCATTACAGCATTCCTTTGTAATTACAGTTTCAACACTGGCAGAATTGTAATGACATCTCTTCCTGTGGGTGTTGCTTTTCCCAATAATTGAAGTATACAGTACAGTTTCGTCTTCAGCAAAGAAATCAATACACAGCGATGTTATTTCACAAAGCAATGACAATGAAAGTGTGAATGAACCATTGTAGAATTTAATTATGTGTCAACAGAGAGGTGTTAATGGGACAGACTGCTTTGTACAGTGGCTCTGGATTTTCTGTTTTCAGTAGTTTTTCTCTTGGCTGTAATTCCATTAATGTCGTGTTTGGAATCACTAATTGCATGGCCTCAAGCTAGCCCCAGCCTGATGGTCCCGTGTTCCCAGGAAGAATGTTAATGTGTACTAACGGATGATGGGTTTAATTCCATGGTTTTAAAGCGAGAAGGATCTTTTTGTTTGGATTTTTTAGGTTCTGTTCCCCTGAGCACAATGAAAGCGCAAACATTTTCTAAAAAGAGATGTGATGTGATGTGATGAATAGATGTTGGTTCGATTTCAGAAATACAACCTATATTTCCTCTGCTGGCCGGGGAAAACAATTTAATGTTGTCTGTTTCCTCTACGGCAGCATGTGAGAACAACGTGAAAATGATTTTGTCCTTTGAACACGGCACACTTGCTGCTCCAAGACAAACATTTCCCTGGAAATAGGAAGAGGTTTATGCTGAATCTTTTTTGTTTTGTTGACAAATGCAAATGATCTGGATTTCTATAGCACTTCTATCCAAACCACGTTGCTGTATATTTATGCCATTGTATTTGCATCAAGAAATAACATCGCACAATAACACACACACACACACACACACACACACACACACACACACACACACACACACACACACACACGCACGCACGCACGCACGCACGCACGCACGCACGCACGCACGCACACTGACCTGCTGGTCCAGACAATTGCCAATGCCATGCAGTATTGGTGGTTCCATAGAGGAAACAGGCAGACGGTTGGGGGGGGGGGAGGGGGGAGATTGATTCGAATGTGTGAAAACACACCAAATCCTGTGAGGTCCAGACGTGCTGGAAAAGTGCTGAGAGCGTCAGAACATGTCTCTCTCTCTCTCTCTCTCTCTCTCTCTCTCTCTCTCTCTCTCTCTCTCTCTCTCTCTCTAGTGAAATACTAGACAGCCGTCCTCCCTCCCTCTGTCTCTCTAGCCCTCCTCACATCACCCCACATTTACCCCCACCTCCTCTTCCTCCTCGCACCCAGGACGCAGGAGACGCCTGCGCCCTGGGTGCACGCATGCGCACACGCACACGCACACACACACACACACACACACACACACACACACACACACACACACACACACACACACACACACACACACACATTCACGGGGCCGTTGACATCCCTGGCAGTGTGGGCCCTAAGTGATATGGGATCTGAGGGGCCGGGAGGAGCGTATCAAATCCATCATTGAATTTGTATGCTATTGATCCTGAAAATGCGATGAATGGCAACTGCTTTGGCGCTTTGCACAACCCAACCCCCACACAACCAATAACCGCAGAAAGGCAGGTTAAAAGGACAAATTGAATGAAGTGGAGTCAGGGCGGCTGTGTTGAAACAAGACGAGCATGGGAGATATGAACTGTGGTTTGCTGTGCAATACTTTCTTTTGCTGTGTTTATGTGTGTGTGTGTGTGTACTGTATGTACTATACATTATGCTGAGTATTTGTGTAACACCAACCAACCAGATGGATAGGCTAGACATGAGACTACAGACATGTTCTCACGAGCATAATGTTTAGATTCCCATTAACTATCCATACTTTAAGACAAACAATTGTGTTTCAAATAAACTTGCCATACTGTAATACACTATTGTGATTCACATAAACATATACTGCAACAACACACTCAATAATTACCTGTCATCTGTCTACATAGCATGCTATCTAAATTACATTAGCCTTTGCATAAGCCTGTAAGGTCGTTGAGGCTTCGGCAAGTCCTATGACAAATGCTATGGGCTAAGGTGGAGTCTGAAGAGGTGAGTCTTCAGACTACTGTGGAATTGCAATGGGGAGTTCATTCCATATTTGGGAGCCAGAAGGGAGAAGAGTCTGGGAGAATTGGCCCCAAAAAAGTTATCCTACTCCCATCTAATCCTAAAAGGATGTTATCTACATTAATGGGTGGTGCATCTCAAGTGGAACCGGACAGAATGGCATACTTCCTGTTTATTCCTGAAAATGCATATGAAACCAGATACAACAGTAACATTACAGTAAATCGAGCCTTGATATTGACATCGGCCTGTAATAGGTTTTAGTGTGGTTTCTTTAGTCTATAGCACTCTAGCAATTAAAAAAAAATGTTTTGGCCAAAGCTGTTATGATGGGTGAATATTGGAACGAAGGAATTGTGACAAACAATATTCTCTGTATATATTCTGCATGTTACTGTACACTTTCATCACACTATTTCTGGACAGTCTGTCAAAGTGACGAAGCGTCCCCCAAAGTTTGTCTGTGTGTGATATATTTATTTCAACAACAGCTCCTCAGTACAGTGTGTAGTGCAGTGTGTATTGTACAGTATCTCTGTGTTTCTTTTGGCTCACTTTCTTTTGGGCTTGTTTGAGGAGGAGGAGTGGATGTCAAAGTACTTTATGGCCCTCAGGGAGAGATGGAGCAGTGCACTAGCCTCCAGCAGAGGTTGGCTTCACACATACAGTACACCTCCAACTTATAGCATCCATCAGGTGTTTTCACTCTGTCTGCGATCCATCCATGCTGCTGGCAAGTGATGCTGCTGGCAATGTTCAGTCAATCACCAAGCATCCAACCCACAGTACTCTGCTCTAGACTGCCCTTTACATATGGCCATGCTCCTCTCCTCATCACCATCTCCTCAATCCTTCCTCTTTGGAGTTCCGCTTTTTTCTCTCTGTCCATCTACAGTATATCTCTGTTTCTCTCTCCAACTTTTCACATGCCATTCATGCATCTCTCCATATGTCTCTCAGGAAGCCAGCCCAATTAACCTGTTTAAACACCCATCTGAAGGTCCCATCCATTCCAACGTGGCTGTGTAAAAAAAATAGAGAGCCAATCCGCGTCAGGACGAACCAGATACCCCACGCTCAGGACTGTACTGGGTCAAAAACATTTGGCCCAGACCGGGGCCAAAATACTCGAGGCACACACACTTTTATACTGAAAAACATTCCTCCATGTGAAAATAAATAAATAAATGAAAGCAAGGGAGGGCGGCCCATTCATATGCCCTGTAAGTCAAGTGGCCAGTCCAGGCCTGCCCACGCGTCGCACACTCATACACAATCTTGCTCCGACCTCCATGCCCGTCCTTCTAGGAGTGAGAGACTTGTATGTACATTCTCCTATACATAATTTACATAATGCCTATGGACGTTAAAGCTGTCTGTCCCCTCGCCTCTCTCTCCTCCTCCTTCTCACTGTAATTTTGTCACCACTCGACTTTCATCCTCTCCACAATAGTATCCCTTGTCCTTAGAGAATATACTAATAGAGACGTCACCGAGAGTAAACACTGAAGCGAAAAAGACATGGTAGCCGAAAGTAGTATTGCGGCGCGAGCGGTATTTGGGCCTATCACATGAACGCGCCGAGGCTGCCGAGCCAATACACAACAACGGACTCGCTCGCAGTGCACGCACACACGGCACTCGTTCATGTGTTTGGCCGAAATGCATCCCAGAATGCACTCTGTTCCATTCCCAGAAGAAGGGGTGAAAACCAAGCCCCCAGTGAGGCTCTCCAACCTTGAACCGGGGGCTGTCGCTCCGGTTCAGTCTCTATCCTTTTGTTACTCTATGGTGAAAATGTGTCAGTGCTGGGTGAGCAACTCAATGCAAGTGGATGGGAGGAGAAATCCGGTGTCGTCTGTATTATATATATAACTCTATGCCCTTGTCCCTGAACACGTCGCCTACTTCCTGTCAAGTTGGACCCAAGAAGGTCATCGGTACCCTTGTTCTCCTTGTCAAGTTGGAGGGAGGACTGTAGAGGAGATATAGAGAGTATTTAAGAGACATGGTGAACAGGAAAGTAAGAAAGAAAAGCAAGAGCACCTTATGCAACCTCCTCCATGTGAGTGGCTCATTCCTTATGCAACCTCATCCACCTCATGCAGTCTCATCCATGTGAGCAGCCCATTGTAACCACCCTTTTGTTTTCAATACTGATAGAGGCTATGGCTAGCCACTCCACACCACAGGCAGTCTGTGGTGTTGGTCAGATCAATGCAGAGTCTGGACCCACTGCTCTCAGCTTGTTTGCGTGCAGAACTGGCCCATTGGGCTTCACTCTGGTATTGATCCTACCATGTGAAAGTGGTGCTTTTTGCAAGGCTGTCTGTGTGTGTGAGAGTGAGTGAGTGAGTGAGTGAGTGAGTGAGTGAGTGAGTGAGTGAGTGAGTGAGTGAGTGCGTGCGTGCGTGCGTGCGTGCGTGCGTGCGTGCGTGCGTGCGTGCGTGCGTGCGTGCGTGCGTGCGTGCGTGCGTGCGTGCGTGCGTATAACAGTATAGTTAAAAGAACAAACTTTGTAATGTTGTAATAGAAATAATGTTTTTTAGGGTGAAAAAAATAAAGTTATATATCTACTGTAGTCACTTACAGTATGACCTATATCTACTGACATGTTAATAACATTCATCAGCATTATTATTACTAGAGCGGTGCCCATTGGAGCCTCTACAGCGGTGCCCGTTGGGCACTGGCCTACTTGGAACAATGCAAGTTGAAATGCATGCCCCACCCAGATATTATGTCTGTGTCCCTTTTATGCCCATATATGGAGTTCTTTGTCAGGCAAGCCCAAATATGGAGTCTATGCAGATGTCATGTGTGCGTGCGTGCGTTTTTCTACTTTAATCCACCTGTACTGTATTATACTTCCAATGCCAGGACACAGGTTCCCTCTGTAAACCATGCTACAAGAGTGTAGCATGGCGTGCTCACAGATACAGTGTAGTGAGCACTGACAGCCTCATGGTGATATAACAAGGAGCAGGACGTGCTTCGCTAGTGGAAGTCTCGCTTGAGGGCCCACAGGGTGAGGAACGGCTGCAAGGCCGTGTTGAGTTACAGCCCTCGGCCCAAGGTTGCCGTCTAGACATTCTAAACCCCCGAGAGACGAGGCTGGCTCAGTGATGGGTTGGGAGGTCAGGTTAGAGCGAACGTAAGGGGTGAGGGAGGTCTAGGTAGAACATGAGCTAAGCTTAGCAATGATTCAACTCTTCATGGACCATGTGAGAACACTGAAAAGCGAAGAAGCCTCTGACAATACCATAAAAATGAGCATTGCTGTATTTTCTCTCTTGGCTTCACCATCTGCTTTTTTCTTTTTTTTTTACTTTATTGTACTGTATATCGTATTTGGAGTACATTACATGTAACTTCTTTAAAGGATATTTTGTATCTGGGGAGTTGTTTGCAGTGTCTGGGGAGTTATATGCAGTGTTAACGTTGACAGCAAATTTATTTAGTTTCAGTCATAGTCTGTAATGTTTAGTTTTAGTTTATAGTTTTAGTTGACTAAACTAAAATTTCTTACAGTGGGCCGTGATAGCATCGTAATGCCTGATTTACATTTGCTTGTCAAAAATAGCAGATCTACAAGCTCACAATGTGCAACGTGTTTCCGGAAATTGTCAATGTTTTGTCATGGTTCATATTAACAATGGTTGCAGTGAGTTGTGGGTGTATGGTGTAGTCACAGAGGTTCATATTATATGAAATGTTTTAGGCTCATGATTCACCAGAGACCTGGTTGGCTTGATTCCAGGCTTGAAACTCTTAATATAACGATTTTCTGACATGTCTATGGAGAAATTAATGGGATTTATATCTGCAGGGCTGCGGCTGCCAACTTTTCAGAAAAGTGAGATTTGGTGGCGTGTGTAGCAAATATTAGTATTATTTTTGTATCAACCCATAAGTTAATAAAAACTAACATTGTGACCTTGACCAGACAGAGAAAGGTCCAGGGTCCACCCGGCAGCTAGCCTGCCTCAGCCAGTGTGATTTCTGGTCAAGAGGGGCGGATTCAAATTTGCCTGCGAAACCAACCGGTGGATCCTATTGGTTTCTTGATCCTATTGTGTGCGCATGTGGTATCGTGCCTGTACTTACCGTATAGACGCTTTTCAATGTTCATGGTTCTTTGTCTTCATAATATATTTGAACATCTCTCTCTCTCTCTCTCTCTCTGCAGTGAAGTTTGATGACTGCATGGGGAACAATGGAGTGGTGTTCAAGAGCAGTGATCCCAGCTTCAGTGTGCGGACGGATGGATCTATCTTTACTCAGCTAGACGCCGACAGCCTGGATGAACCTGTCCAGTTCAAGCTGACCGCCAGCAGTCCACACACACACGTGTGGGAGACCGTGGTGCAGCTGGCCCTGATTGACCCTCCGTTACCCCAACAGAATGGCAATGAGGTGGGCAAAGTTCACACATGCATGTGTACACGCCACACACATGCATACACAGCACACCTCCAAATGGCGGTTATCACCCCAGAGCCTCATATATGTGGTCTGTTTGCAACAACTAAGAATTAGTTCAGATAGAGAGAGAGAGAGAGAGCATACACATACACACATGGATCATAAGCATTTTGCTTTAATCGCTGGTTATTTTATTATTTCATGGCTCATATATGTATATGAGTCACTTCTTCCCAAACAAACATTAGCATTAGCAGCAAAAACAAACATTTATTTGTAGCTCAAATGAGAATTGGTTGAATGAACTCATGTTCTTGCTGAACAGTCAACTGAACGCCGGTTTGCAATTAACAAATGTCTGTGGGCGTCGATATTGTTCACCTCTGCAAGTTGGTGAATAAAAACACTAGCCAGACTTAAGTTGGGGAGAACATTCTGTCAAGTTCTTTGTAGTTTGATACAGACTTGTATTTAAGGTCATGTGATCACAGAGTGCAGCTCGCTGCTCTAATCCGCTGAATGATGTTTCAGACAGAACAGCAGGAGCCTCACATCTCTGAAAACGTCTGGATCAATTGTTCTCAAATCTGACTTCACGTAGCACACTGTTTTTCTTGGCTTTTCAAAGTAATCTCAGTCTGTGATTCTATTGTAGCCTAGTATACAGTAAATAATTTAGTCTGAATGACAGTAGTGATGGGGACGATGGATGGATGTATGGATGGGTCGGTGGGTCGGTGAGTGGGTGTGTGTATGGATGGGTGGATGAATGAATGGATGGATGAATGAATGGATGGATGGATGGATGGATGAATGGACGGACGGACGGACGGACGGACGGACGGACGGACGGACGGACGGACGAACGGACGGACGGACGGACGGACGGACGGACGGACGGACGGACGGACGGATGGATGGATAGGAGGAGCTTCTATTGAAAAACTGTTGATCAGAGCAGAGCAGCAAAACATAAAATGGAAATGTTGAGTCTCAAAAACTTTGCTTGGTTAATATTACTTTGGTTAAAGGGAGACTTACACATTTTAGGCATCATAATCAGTTTACCTGTGATGTAGAATATACAGTTGTAACATTTGTCCCCGTCTAGTGTGCGGTGGAAAGTCTGAGAAGATACATAGTACTGATGATGTGTCTTTCTCGCTCTAGAGAGATTCAGAAGTAAAGATCTGATGTCAACTATATTGACTGATATGTGAGTAATGTAATGTAACACCCGGGATTCAAACCAGGGATATCCCTATGGACCGGGGGAGATATCAGACTTTTTAAATCAGGCAGAGGCTCTGAGCCACTCCGCTACACTCACCCCCCTTTTGACCTCCCACGGGGAAACCCGATCCGGGTCACGGCACCAATGTGACGCCCGGGATTCAAACTCGGGTCTCCCGCGTGAAATATATTGAACTGATATGTTCTATCCTGAGAATGAGTCAAATGTTTCATTGCTTGCGGAACTCGACTTCGTCTCGTTCCTCACCGCATCCCTGTCGTGGCAATAATCACGTTAACCCACACCCTCTCGTGTAATATTGCTTAAGTATCTGGTTGTGCTATGTCACTTCATTTGCATATTAGAGTAACTAAGGGTGCCGGGCTATTTGGGGCCATTCATGTCGTTCCATTTATACGGAACGACTATATGTATACGATTATATGTCCAAAACATCTCAACCTGGCCTCTCTTGCTTTATCCAAAAATGTAGTTATTTCTGATCATGTCTCCCCCCACGTGTCAATGTGATGACGTCATCAAACAACACATTGACACAACTTTGACCTTTACTGACAACTTTTGAAACTCTTGTCACACTGTTTACAGATGTGAGTTTTCATGCCTGTATTAGTCAGCTGATGTGTCTTTAGGCTACTTCTCCAGTTTTAGTAAACTGTTGATGACTGTACCATTTTGGTTTGTCTGTGTCTCCTTGTTCCTGGCTGGTTTCAATGCTGGTGATTTGCTGACAGCATTCTGAGGGGATCTGTCCATTTCCGGGCATTTGGCAGTAGAGGTCGTCGTGGCTCGATTTGTATATACAATCAGAACAGCGGACCTTGGTCTGGGAAGATTGAGACTCCTTCCTCGAGTGGTGGTTCATCATCAAATCTGAATCTATACATGGACTGTAAAGGTGTCAGAGTTATAGGTTCTGGTGGGGAATTTATTCACTCTGTGACTCCCTATGGACAATTGATTTATCCTCTCTCTGTCTCCTCATGGACAATTTATTTATCCTCACTTTGACTCCCTAAGACCTCACCCCCAACACAACTGGTTGCTGTGCATGCCTGACTACACCGATGTGCGCAGGCTGCCGCCCCTCCATATTTGGGCAAGAATGACATCATCAAGATGACATCACCGCCATGCCACGCCGCTATTACTGTTTTTTTTAGCACCTCATATCTGGCTTTTGTGTGTGATTTATTTTTTAACTTTTTTGAGTGCTCAGATCACCCACCGCCTTTTCTTCAGCTCTTCATATTGCTTTGGGGACAGCAAAATTATAAGGAGGCTCCTAAACAAGCAGGCACTGAACTTCTGACATCTCCTGTGACTTTAAGCATGTTGATGAGCGCTGCCAGAGGGCTCTCCTCTCACTGTTTATTACAGCAGTGTGACATCAGTGTTAGTTAGCTGAAAGTTAGCCAAATGTGTGACCAATCTACAAAAGAAATGCTTACCAATAGCTTTCTTCACAAATCTGTTCATCACCTTTATGAACACAAACTTCATTTAAAACCAGTCTGTCAATAGAAGTAACTTCTACTTGACAAATGTTTTGATTTCAAATCAAATTTATTTTTATTTGTCAAATTTGTCAATTTGTCAAATTGTTTGTTGTCAATTTTCTGTCAAATGTATGTGCAGTGTCCACGGGCCAAAGGAAAGAGAGCGGAAACCCAGAACAGATGGTCAATACAAAGTAGTTAGCATGGTGAGTAAAGTTTATTAGCTTGTACACCAGCCAATTTTGGAGTGGCAGAGAAACAGAGCCCAAGAATGCGTTTGGTGGAAGGACCAAAGTGTGCTTTTCTCTCAGTTTTTCTTTCAGTGTATTGCTACTATGAAGGGATAAAGGAATATCATTTTTGACGTTCATAGAAGATAATAATGAAAATATCGACCACCAAAATCGAATGCTCCAGGCTACCCAAATAAAAGCGTCAGTGTTGTTAATCTATCCACAAATTAGACCAAACTGAGCCTTCTCCGACCATTTTTGGTTCAATTTGCACACATGAGTGCATGTTAAATGAATGCTCATGATTTGCCAGTGTTTACAAGTGTTACCTGTGACCTCAGTAGAGTATGGTAAGAGCTCAGTTTTTTTGTTTTTGTTTTTAAGAACAGGGTCAGTAGGTGGTGCTGTTACTGCAGCTGAGGTGATGTAAAATGATGGAGGATCATTATTTTTGTCAGCTCTGTGGACAGACTGAGTGTGAAGCGGAACAGGTGCTGAGGAGACAAACCAAACACACTGATAGAGGAACGGGCGTGACAACATGCATCATGCAGTTCATCAGAGAGAGAGAGAGAGAGAGAGAGAGAGAGAGAGAGAGAGAGAGAGAGAGAGAGAGAGAGAGAGAGAGAATCAGGATGCTGAAACACAATTTGATGTTTCATTATGGAAATGGCGTTTTGTGTTGCGTGCTCTGTTGAATCATAACTTCCAGATGTCTGGGTTGCCAGGTCCTGGCTGATATCAAAGCGTGAGGGGTTTTGGGAGTCTGTGACAGGGAGGGGAAGAACCGGGACTAGAGCCAGCTGGCTGATGGCACCAGAGCTGTGGGCCGCATCTATTTCACACTCACTGACTCCTGTTTAGTGTGTGTGTGTGTGTGTGTGTGTGTGTGTGTGTGTGTGTGTGTGTGTGTGTGTGTGTGTGTGTGTGTGTGTGTGTGTGTGTGTGTGGGGGGGGGGGGGGTAACTTTGATTTGTGGTAGGGGGCACACTTTGTCTTACAGATACTGTAACATACAGTATCCATATCTACAACTACAACATAACAACAATCATATAATACTTTATTTAACCTTTTCTTTATTTAGAACTGAGGCCAATTCTACCAATGCCTACTAAATCAGTAGCTCTCAAACTTTACAGATTTTAACCTCTTTGACTGCCACCCGCGATTCAGTCAAATTAATGTCTCTCGAAAAACGCAGCTAAAGATCGCCGCCAATACAGGAGTCTATGGAGCAACCATCTTGGTGAGGTAAAAATCACAGAGCTGAGTGTTGCCTAGCGACGTGGAGCGCTACTATACGCTATTCTGGATTAATAAGAACCTATAATAACTCATCCAAAATCATCCTAGGCGATCTGTGATTTTGATTAAAACTCTAATAAATCAAGACTTAAGAGTTTCACTAGCCTTGCATAGCGATACTAATATCACTGTGTGGATATTAGTCTCGTCCCTCTCAGTGTTAGATTTGTTTTCGCAATGTCCCGCCCCATATTTGAATACTGGGCCTTGGTTGGTTATAGCCTGGTTACAGACGAATCTGGTTGGCTGTCACCACTTTGGCCGTGAAGTCCTCCCACAATTGAGAGGGGCCAGACTTAATCTGCCTGAGGCAATATGCACTGCAAAGGCAGATGAAGGCTGGCTACGCAAGGCTAGTGTTTCACATTCTAATGTCTGACCCTGGAACTCGACCTCAGTAAAACTGTACAATCCTGAGTGTTAACTGAACTGAAAGTGAAAGAAATATAAACCCATAAGGAGAGTGGTTGGCTTTGATCAGAATTCCTGTATAGGACCATAGCACCATGGTTGGAGAAAAGCCCAGACCATAACCCTCCCTCAGGCAGTAGGCTACACTCTCTCTCTCTCTCTCTCTCTCTCTCTCTCTCTCTCTCTCTCTCTCTCTCACTCTCTCTCTCTCTCACTCTCTCTTTGCCCTCAGGGAACCCAATAATACCTATTCGCATGTGCAGATGAAAGTGTGTGGAGCATGATTTACTGTGACTGTGGGGTGGGGATCGTCACATCTGCTTCTGACAGCCATATTTTGCTTCCCCCCAACTCCACCCGTCCATACAAAAAACAGTCTCTCCACCTCGGTGCCCCCAACCTCGCACCACCTGTAAGAAGTGGGGCAGCAGACCCCCTGCAGACAAGCCCAAGTAGCCCCTCTATAGAAAACGCAAAGAACACAATTCATTTATCCAGACTCCGCTCAACATCTGTCTCATCATCCTGCTCCAACTGACGGAACACATTTGAATAGGGCGTTCTGTGGCCACGCCAGCGCGCACAGGCTGTTTGCGCGTTGCGCTCAGCTGAGCGTTCCAGCGAACGGTTGTTTCTCCTGAACGCGGACCATATGGATTGCTTCGTGTTCACGTTTGAGTGGACCCGTCAAATGGCAATGAAGCATGGCAACATGTGTGCTTGGTTGGCTGGTCAGCAGCGGGCACGGGGCTGGTACAGCTGCTGGGGGACCTACGAGACTCTCCGTCCCACGGAAAGAGCCATGTTCTGTTCATATCTGTGGACGATAGCTCCACTAGCGAGAGGTACTGCTGTTTTTAACAGGTCAGAGAACACAATGATGTCTCAATCTAATAACACTCACTGGGAAGCCACATGATCACACGTTAGCATGGGTCAGACATGTACCGCATTACATCGCAATTTGAATCGTGATGCAAACAGCAGAGGAGAAAGAAAATACAGGATCTTTGTAAGATAATTGATTGTTTGCCATTTGCTACTGTACGACACAGGAGGATAAGCCAAGATATTTTTAATAGAAAGAAAATACTGGATTTGTGTAAGAGAAATAATAAAAAATAAATAATATTGTGTTTAAAAAATCGTAACAAATCGTATTGTGATCCTAGTATCGAATCGTATCACGAGTTGAGTGAAATGTTACATGCCTATATAGTTAGCATGTTAACATCTTCTGCATACCTTGTATGCCTTATAACCCAAGTGATATTGCTGCATTCAAGATAAGTCTACATTTTCTCTCTCGCTGTCATTAGGTTTAAGTGAACGAGTCTCCAATGAGGTATAAACTCTTCCCTCACTGATGAGTCATTGTTGTATTGGAGCTACTGTACCTGATGTCTGAAACGTTGCATGCACAGTACACACACACACACACACACACACACACACACACACACACACACACACACACACACACACACACACACACACACACACACACACACACACACACACACACACACACACACTCTAGCACCATATGGTATATTTTCTCTGCAGGCACATTTCCTTTAAATATAGCCTTAAAAGCCTTTCTCTCTGAAGGCCATGAAGAGATTCTGCTTTTAAAGTAAGTGTCTGTGTACTGGCAGGTACAGCCCATGCGCTGAGAGGACATATAACAAACAGAGAGACAAAAGACAAGCACATTTCATTCTGCACCGTGTGGATCAAAGCAGGCAATGCACACCTCTGGACTTTGTCCTCCAACAGCCGTCCTTTTCTCCTGACTCTTTTGTTTTTCTCTTTGTTATTATTTTTGACCTTGCATGTTAAGGCCATGCATTATTACAGAGAAACATATGTTGGATAGGGCTACGGTAAAAAGGAAATATTGGATGTGGTATCAAAAACATTGACTTATTTAAATTATATGTAAATATATGGTGATTCAAGCCTTCACTCATATTCCCCTGAATCCACCAACCTGGGCTTTTCTTATACTGTAGTTTTACGCACACACAAGCATGCACACGTAAATGCACAGTTGCACACGTCACGTACAATCGTACATGCATATTGGAAGAGAGTGCAGTCCTGAATCAAACTGATAACAGTTTGGTTATCTCTTCTAGACAAAGTGCAATTGTTTTTTTTTTCTCTACACTGCAGTCTTGCATCTCCCTTTCTCTCCTCTGTGTAACACCTGCTTACAGTAATATTAATGTGCCCAGCCTAGGATTATTTACACCATGACCACTACCCTCCTCAACTTAACAAACTCCCTGCAGTGGGTACAATTTGCTGGTCTGAAGTGTGGCGATGGCCTTCAGCTGATGGAGTTATTTGAACACCTCCAAGACAAAGGAAATGGTGATGGTTTTCCACAGGTCCAAGACCCTCTTCAAACAGTCAACATTCGAGGAGTGACCATTGTGGGTGCAGACTAGAGGTCTTCATTGGTTCTGACTTTTGTTTTTAAGATGAACCTGAACCCCAATTGACGATATTCAGACCGCGGCCATCTTGCCAGCAAGGTGCTAACTAGGTGCAATTTCCCATTGACAGCACATTCACCCAAACAGAAATGTCCTATCTGATTGTATTAAACAACGTCAAACTCATCAACATTGCAGCTGTACGAAAAGCTTGAATTATCCTCTTTCTATCTGCAAAGTGTTTGCTTCATAAAAATCCACTGAAGACCCGGGTGAGCAGTATGGGTTAGTGCCCCAGCCTGTGTCCTCCGTGAGGAGGAAGCCCAAAAAACCCTCGGTGAGGCCTTTAGGAGGGCCATTATAATCCACCACTCCTGAATGAAGTGCCTGGTGCTGGGAGTCTGGTGCAACGCACAGGTCCTGGGCCTGGGGAGAGCAGGAGTGGACCTGATGAGACGTAGGAGGGGCTCGGACAGGAGTCAACCCACAGAGCCTAGTCCCTCCACGCGCCAGAATCTGGTTCTCCCAGTCCTGGGCTCCTGGCAGAGTATTTCCGGAGAAACGGATTGTGTGGCCCTGGTTTTTATAATGGGACTGATTGAGGGTAGCTACTGGGACGTAAGTCGGGACTTGATCACCCCGGCTTGGTCACCTGAGTGAGGGGTATGATGTTCGAGAGATCCGAAACCCCGAAGACCTTGGGATACATCACTGAGGATACGTCCCAGATGCATCCATGCAATGTTTTTAGTTATAGTTATGAGCTACTTCCTGTCAAGAAATTCCTTGCAGGCGATTTTTTTTCCTAAATATTGGAGTTTGGAAGCACTCGTTTTTAGTAAAGCAACGTCCTGCTGCCTCCTGCATTATGTGCAAATTCAAAACAGGTGGTACGCAGTGCTGTTGAGTGATCCAATGATGACTTCCAAACTCTGACACTTAAGAAAATAACCTGCACAGAATTTCTTGAAGGAAGTAGCTCATAACATACGGTGGATTTTTATGAAACAAAACCTTTACAGATTGAAAGAGGATAATTCAAGCTTTCTGTACAGCTGCAATGTTGGTGAGTTTGACGTTGTTTAATACAATTAGATAGGACTTTTCTGTTGTGGACTTTTCTGTTCTGTTCTGTCTGGATGAATGAGCTGTCGATGGGAAGTTGCACCTAGTTAGCACCTTGCTGGCAAGATGGCCACGGTCTGAATATCGCCAATTGAACCGGTGAAACTTGTTTGGGAAGACAGGTGCCTTCTACAGAAAGGGGCAGAGCCGGTTCTTTTTCTTTCGAGTAGGTCCTTTGACATGTGCAGTAAAATGCTGCACATAGGCAGGGCAAGTGTCCTCTTCTATGTCTGCTGGTGAGGCAGTATGACTGACATGGATGATAAGCAGCTGGACAAGCTGGTGAAGAAGGCTGGCTCAGCGCTTAACAGGAGGCTGGACTCACTGGGGACTGTTGTGGAGAGACTTACATGGAATAAGCTTCAGGCCATTTTGGACAATGTCAGTCATCCTCTTCACAACATCCTGGCATAGCCAGAGTATCAGCTGCAGTTGATGCTGCACTGCAGGATTGAATGCTCCAGGAGAACTTAGTAAAATGTATATAGAGGAACGTATATTTCTATATCTGTGGATAGAGAGATGCTGTGGGGCAAATTCAGCAGTTAGAAGCACAGGGCAGATACAGAAAAATAAAGTGAGCTCCTCTGAGCGTAGTGCTCCGCCAGGCCGGGTTGGCTTTGGAATCATAGCCATTTGGTAATATATGAAATGATACCTCTTGATCACATGACTCCAGAGATAATGTGCCGATTTGTATGAGTTCTGGGCAAAATCTGAGTGCATGCAAAAAGTGTGAAGAAAAAGTGAAGAAAACACAAAATGGCTACAAATGGATGGGATCTGTGTTGGGAGTTGCATTACGATCCAAGGAATCAAGTGGACGATTTTGATAGTTTGACCTATACGGTTCAAGAGTTATAGGCCAAAATGTGAAGCAACCTCTTACAGCACCACCATGAGGCCTTGATGATCCCCCCCTCCAACACACGCACGCACGCACGCACGCACGCATGCATTCACACACACACACACACACACACACACACACACACACACACACACACACACACACAGAGCCACCGTCAGCTGGGTGAAACTGAATTCCCACTAGTACAGGACTGATAAATACTGATATAATAAAATCTAAATAAATGTCTCATTAATGCTGAGAGGTGATTTGGTGGAACATGTTGGGGGAAGTGTGTGTTGGACATAAAGCTCAGTGCTGCAGTCTCCATTCAGCGAACACATCCCAGCACTTGATGAATAGCTGTTATGGAGACAAGCTGTCAGGACCTGCCAACCGGGAGGGGAGAGCGATGGAAACAATAACACTGTAGAAGTGGAGCGAGAGTGTGTTGCAGATGCAGTATGGAGCATGCAGGGCTACGACTGATGTACAGCCAGAGCTATGTACTGTAGTCGCATCATGCTTTGGTAACCCTGAGATATGTTGGTGAACTTAGTCTCTGAGGAGTATCGTCACAGCATGTCAATTCAGATGTAACCTTTGGATCAGTTAGATATCCAGCACACATCCTCCACAGCCCGTGGGACACCCAGCAGATGGTTACAGAGCAGCCTTGAGACTTGAGGCCTACAATGTAACCTTGATATAAATATGTCAATCTATAAGTCATGTACATGAAGAGAGCTAGCGTGTCTGCATCTCATTTTTCATTTTTATATTCAGTGGTTCAGATTTCTGTAGATGATGTTATTGTTTCCTTCTTTCTTTTTCCTGCATCATATTCACATCATAGGGAACTCACTTAACACAGGCTGATTTGGAATCAGGATGTATTATATGATTATGATGCTATGACGGGACCTCGTAATGAATTAATGATTCTGATTGATTATTGTAACACTGATAGACAACCTCTGTGGGTTCACACGAGGACATTTAAAGGGACTGAGCATCTTTCACAGAGACAGGTTTGTGGTTGTCATGTCTCTATCTGCCCGAAGGCTGTGTGTGTGTGTGTGTGTGTGTGTGTGTGTGTGTGTGTGTGTGTGTGTGTGTGTGTGTGTGTGTGTGTGTGTGTGTGTGTGTGTGTGTGTGTGTGTGTGTGTGTGTGTGTGTGTGTGTGTGTGTGTGCGTGCATGTGCGTGTGTGCGTGCGTGGGTTGTTCAGCCGGATCAGTCTGGTGAATGGAACTATAAATTGCAGCTCAGTCATATCCACTTTTAACAGGCTTTTTACAGCCAGCTGTGAAATGACAAGGTCTCTGTGACTTTTCCGACCCCTTTTCATATTTATGTGTGCATATACTGTATTTATTTGCTGTATGTCATCACCCCTCTTTGGAGGAGAGTGTGTGCACATCCAAAACCAAAGAGCCAGATGCTGGATAAAAATATATACCCAGGGAGAAAAAAATATATATATGCACATTGGAATAAAATCTCCCTTAATTATACCTTTCTGCCCCCAGTGTTCTGTCTCTCTGCTATTCTATTTATATAATGCAAACTCATTTGCTTCTGTGCTGTTTTGCAGGTCACTGAAGAAGAGGGCAAAGTTGCTGAGAGGAAAGACAAGAAAGAGACTTTTGGATCCCCTCCTACGGTCATCCTGTTCCCGAGGCCTGTCCTGAGCGGCTCCAAGGGCCTGCGCAGGCAGAAGAGGGACTGGGTGATTCCACCAGTCAACGTGCCGGAAAACTCTCGAGGACCGTTCCCGCAGATGCTCGTCAGCGTAAGTGACAGAATGCACTGGCTGCCTCACTGACACATGCTTCATTTACAGCTCTGCATGGGTTTGTTGAGCGCACAAGCATTGGATGCAGGTTGCCATTGGTCATTAGGACAAACCGTGCGAGTAATTATATTATGTTCTGATGTGATTAACTGCAGACGTCTTCCAGAATTAGAACGGTATTGATTGGACAAGAAGCTTCTGCATTCTTAGAGAGAGAGAGAGAGAGAGAGAGAGAGAGAGAGCTGTCGGCTAAGCAGCCCTTGTGAGTCTAATCTCTCCCACGGACGGTGTTGGATCCACTGGTTTCATGCAGTAAAATGACAGATTATTTCTGCTCCTTTATGCATGCAATTGTTCCCTTGTCGGACCAAATAGAATGTGAACCCAAAGTTCAATGATATGTTTATGGCTCTTTTATTTATTTTTTCAAGCAATGCAATTTGTCACACAATCTTTACTTGGTAAAAGGCAGCGCTCTGATAAGAGGAATGACATTCTGCTGTTCTTTGGCCAGAATCAAACCAGAGACTTCATCCCCTTCGAGGTCTTGTAAGGTCTCACTGGTTAAAAGGCTTCATAAATCACAGATCTGTACAGCCCTGTTTTCACCATGACCATGTGAAGAATGGGCTTATGACACTTTCTAGGATTGCATACCCCTCAATTTTGTACTGTGCTCAGTCTGCTCACACACCACCCTCATTTCTATAGTGCGTGTGCGTGCGTGCGAGCGTGCGTGCGAGCGTGCGTGCGTGTGTGCGTGCGTGCGTGCGTGCGTGCGTGCGTGCGTGCGTGCGTCTGTACTTCCATAATCCAGCTGTTCTCATGTAGTATTGCACTGGATGCAGTGTATGGTGGAAACACGTGTGACTACTATTGAAACAAATGACACCTCCGCAACAACAATATTTGATGCATCAAATATAAATATAAAAAAGGGAAGGGGGGTAGAAGTTCACATTGTAAAAATCTGCCTGAAAAGAAATAACATGCATGAATATGAATGAACGTTTGTGGGAATGCCTGGTTGCAGTGCTGACGCTCTGCATTGCTTAAAATGCAGAGATTCTGTCACAACAGAAAGCTCAGTTTGTTTCACAGAACCTTGAAATTCTAGCTCACGGTGTGTGCGATAATTCATCAAAGAACATCACTCTGAGAGACTGATGGTTCATTCCATGCTCCCTCCTTCCTCACGCGTCTCTTTATCTGTAGGATCTAGCCTTCACATTTTTCTCCATATTTACATAAGTCAGATTTTATTTTATATTATTATTATTTATTTTTTTCACTTAGGGGGTTTTCAACAGTGTAAAAGAAGCACTTTCGTTCCAATCCTTGGCTGAAATGCCTGGGGAGGTGCTAGTCAACTTTTCTGTTTAATATGTTTCTTTTTCTTTGTGTAACAACAGTGAAACAAGTTAAACAACATTGAACAAAAGAGTTGAAAGTGGAAAGTTTTTAACTCTTGATTTGGGCTAAAAGTTGCCTTCTTAACACACAGCGTGCTAGCCATTTCTGGCATAGGGGAACCTCTGATGCTAATGCTGATAGCATTGGAGGACCAACCTTTTCCAAGGCCAACAGCAAATGTTCTCTTAGAAGCACACCGCATACCTCACAAGAAAGCTTAATTTGTCCATTCCAATTATTGTCTCCACCAGGCCGAAGGCATGGGGAGAGAGTATGTTTTGCACTCCGTCCGTGTGTGTGTCCGTGTGTGTGTGTGTCCGTCCTTCCTTCCGTCCGTCTGTGTACAGCTAATCTCCGGCACCGTTAACCCGGTCGATGCCAAACTTTGCACACACACTCCCTGGATGCCAACGATGAACCTCTGCCCCACATTTTCCAGAACGGCCTGTTATAGCGCCACCATGAGGCAGCTTTTCACATGTTTTACCTAAAACTGCACCGATCTGCGTGAAACGTTGCATGCACACTCCCTAGAGGCCAAGGACAAACCTTTGACCTGCATTTTCCGCATCTGCCTTTTATAGCGCCACCAGGAGGCCGACTTTTGTAAAACACATTTTTGGATATTACTCCTCCAGATTCTGTCCAAAAATCTCACAAATCGTTACACAGTATCTCTATGGTCATGTGCTCAAGTCGGATCTGTCCGATATTTCATATTCCATCCTAATTGGCTATAATTGGCTTTCACAGTTTGCAAGATTGCCCCGTTTTGAACAAAAGCCTCAAATCATGAACGCAGCATGCAATTTACGTGAAATCTTTCACACATTTTCTTACTAGGCTGAGGAACCCTTTTCACATTGGCCTGTTATAGCGCCACCAACAGGTTCATTTTTGCAAAACACATTTTTGGAACAAAATGCCTCAAATCATCCAATTGCCATTAAAGGCGTATGAAGAAATGGCACCCTTTTCACATTGGCCTATTATAGTGCCACCAGGCACTCTGCATTTCCTCAACAAAATGAAGAAAATTGTTGCAAAAAACTAACAAACAAAAAAACATGTTTATATTACTTTATATTACCAAACATCTCACACAGTCCTATCCTCCTGGTGGAGACCTGTGCCCAGAAGGGCACTTTTTCTAGTTTTATTTATTTTTACCATCTTCCATTCTGGAGATATTGACCTTAATGTAACACCTGCTTTTGTAGTAACGTGCTGTTCTTGAACAGAAAGCTTAGTTAGGGACCGTTTTATGTCAGACATTGACAGGCAAATGAACACACAGTACATACTATACACCATTGAATGAGCTACAGAATGAGCATAGGGACTGAGGGAACATATTGGGGCTACATTAGTACTGTTAGTTTATTTTCGTCATCATCATCATCGGGCAGATGGGCAGATGCGTCCATGGGAGCCGCCATGTTCCGACCGACACTACACACAAAGACCCCCTCCCCTCCCCTGGAGGCAAGCCGATCGGATGTTATGCAGTGTGATTCTGTTGACTGGAGTTGTATGTACGCTCGTACAGAGCATGGGCGCCGCCATTACTGTTACGGAGACTATTCTACACAAAGTGCCCCTCCCGTCCTGTTTTCAGGAGGGGAGGGGGAGGGGGAGTGGCATTAAAAAAAAAAAAAAGTATCACGTGACCGGAGTGTTGTGGTATGAATCGGGGCTGCTTGATCTATTGTCCGGGTGGGTAGAAAGGCGATTGAAAGTAATCAATAAAAAAATGCGCTAAACGTAAATCTCTGTGTCCCACATCGGACCGTTGGGATTCGAACCACGTAGAAAACCATGTCCCACATTCGGGGTGTTAACACAAGTGCCCAAGACGTCTCCAGACGTCTTTAGAATTATCGCATGGTGTGCCCAAGACGTCTGTACATGTCTTAGAAAAAACAAATATATATATATATATATATACTGTCTATATTCACTGTCTCATCCTAGTTTTCCACAGGCTGGCCCAAACCAGACAGACATGCTATAGTGTTATGCAATTTGACTGCTAATCACGACATTCCCGAAATTTTTCACACATTGCATTGTGGATCTTGTTGAAGGTCATGTGTTTTTCTAATTTTGAATTCTGTTTCCTAATTTCAGTGGAGGACAAAGCATTGTTACTTGTTTGTTTGTTTGAATATTATTTAAAAAAAAGTACACTTCAGACTCAAACATGCTCTCACCACCGTAAAGTTTCTAACAACATGGCTTGATTATTCATCATCATTTACACTGGACTCTTAATGTCAACGTATACATGTACATTATAATGTCATTGCTAACTGACAGAGGCAGACTAGGATACTACCATTATCCCGGCACTGATTAATACACAGCCTCCTGCCACTCAAATCGTTGGTGAGCGTGTGTTCTAAGGTTTGTTGGAAATGTCTCCACTGTCTGCGCTTTGCTTCATTGATTGTTGTTTATTACATAATTATTCTACTATTATTTCAGATTTTTTTTAATAGTTGTTCTTGTGACATGTGGTGAACGTAAATTTATTAAAGTCTGAATCCAGCCTTGACCCTATGAAGTATGTTGAAGAACCATGCACGCGCTTGCTCGCTCTCTCTCTCTCTCTCTCTCTCTCTCTCTCTCTCTCTCTCTCTCTCTCCTCTCTCTCTCTCTCCTCTATCCCTTTAAATTCCCTTTGACAATGATTGTCCCTTTGACAATCATAGTGTAAACACAAACATTGCGTAACACAAACATTGATATGTTGTACATTTAGGAGGCTTTCAACTCTCAACTGTCAGTAAAAAGTCGGTGATGATGATGTACGATGATAAGAGCGGCAAAAAGTATTGCCAGTAGTATAGCCTCTGTATGTAGCTTCCCGTAGTTGTGATGTGCTATATATTTACTGTGCAGTATAAGGCCTGGTGTTGGACTGCCTACACTCCAGACTGTAGAACGAGTGCATGTAGTGATACTGGCCTCAACAGCAGATTGGGATGAGTGGAGCAGCACTCCTGGAGACCAAAAGCTGATGGAAGGCGGAACAGGAATGAGAGCCAGTTCCGGAGAGAAGCGAGGGTGAACATCCAAAAGATGGAAAAGGAAAGTACAGAGAGTAATTCTTCAGAACAAAACAGGTGCTCTGTCTAGTCTAGTTGATTCACAGCAGAAGAGAAGCATCCATTTATTTTTGCTCTGGTAAATACAGACCTATATTCACATTCGTAGCATTTTCCATATCCATTTCAGGGCCCTGTTGTGCTGTGAGGTTCAACCCCATACAGCAGTACTGACTATCTGATTCTCTCACTCTGGGCCTTCAGGTCCTGTTCCGTTGAAGCAGTACAGGGCTCCAGGCACAGAGATATTTGAAGTCCTCGACTGCCTCGAGGACTGTCCCGTCCGCAGTGGCATGTTAACTGTCCTGCACTCCATGTCTACTGCCAGTTGTAGTTCCCTTCCTTTCTCTGCTGTACCTGAGACTAGGGTGTTGTCATCTGCGTAGTCGAGGTCAGTAATCATGATGGGGTGTACTCGCCATGACTTCCTCTGATTGAACCCCAGCGCTTCCTCTCTGCCTTTGATTGCCATTTGCAGGGCATGGTCCATCGCTATGATGAACAGGAAGGGGGCCAGAATGTCATAGCCTGGTTAATAAACCAGACCGAATCAGCCGTTGGCAAAAAAAAGTTGCCTACCAGCGGATTACGGTCTGGCGAGGCTCAGTAGCACGCCTCTTTCCTACAGCAGAGAACAGGTCGGACCAATCGGGACACGGTATGCAATATGGGCGGGCTTTGGTACAGTGACGTTCAATGCTTGAGACCTTTGACTGACAGTAGCTCTGACCAATTGCGTCAAAGAGAAAATGTTCCCCGGGAAATGAAATCCAAGTGGAGCCAGCCCAGACTGATATACCGCGACAGTGTTGTGTGATATTAGTCTGGCTTATTAGCCAGGCTAAGAATGTCACCCTGTAGGACACCCACTAGGATCTCAAAGTCTTTGGTGTCACCGACGCCGTTATGGGTTTGAACCTTGGCTCGAGTCTGGCTGTAGCTTGTCTCTATCATCTGAACCACCTTCTCAGGAACTGTTTACAGGGAGTAGAGATAGGGTTCAGCACACAGCCCCGAGGGGAACCTATGTTGAGAGTCAGTGCTTTGGAAGTAGTGCTTCACCGCTCAACGACAGCCCAACAAGAAGTCCAGTATCCGGGTGCTTGGTGTCGAGCTTGTCAGGAACTATTGCATTGAATATTGAGTAGATCTATTTTGACTATATGCAAATGTCCAGGGGTCCCACTCCTGTAACAAGGAGTACGCTAATCTTCCAATAACGTATGATCCCTGTATCTCTCAATAAATACAGTGCATTTTATTGACAGTAATAGCCCGACAGTAATAGTCCTTTCCTTCACGTATTGTTTTATGTATTAATGAACTGCTCATGACGGAAAGTTCCGCCAGAATCCAACCGGCAACCGCTATTGGCGGAATGTTCCATCAGATAAGCTTTATTATTGATATCAAACCGGATTGCTGATTTCTTTTTTTTCTTTTTTCTTTTTGGCTTGGCCTTTCCTTCTTCAGCGATCCTAGGCCGGTTTCGCGCATCCGCAGTGCCGTTCACTTCTTGTATACAGCTGGTGTGTGTGTGTGTGTGTGTGTGTGTGTGTGTGTGTGTGTGTGTGTGTGTGTGTGTGTGTTTACCTTATGCATGCTACAGCACCTGTGCTCCACTTTTTTAACAGAATCCCTCTGGAGTTCAAAAAAGCAGTTTCCAAACAGAGTGGTAAAACCTCCCCCACCGGCACTTCCCGAGGTGTCTGTTCTCTCTGTGCGTACGCTTACCAGTGATTAATGACTGCTCCGCTCCGCTGACAAACACAACTACAACAACAACAACACAGGGACATGAGAGACACAGAGAAAGTCCAAAAGAACAGAGAGCAACCAACTGTGCACGCCAGCTGAGTTGGAGACTATTGCATTTGAAGAATTTGATTGGGACAAAGAAAGGCCTATAAATACAGTAGAAGGGGGGAGGTAAAGATGGAGTGTTAGAGGAAGGGCAGTATTAGTGTCTGGTACAGTAGACTTTCTAGAGAAGTGGTTTTCATGGCCTCGTCTCCTGAGTGGAATGAAGCCTTCTGGCATCTGCCAGCGTCAACTCTGCCAACAGCAGCATAGCATCGCTCTGGTCTGCCCCCTTCACACTACAACATGCACACGCAAGCAGGTACTGTACTGCAGTAGATGCACACATAGTCAGACACATTGAATGTATCTCACGTAGCGACAATATACATATGTTAACGTACAGTATATCTCTTCTGTCTGGAAGAAACCATCTAACTCCAAAATGTTCATTTTTTCAGGAAGTGAAAAATCATCCAGCTCAAGTGGAGTTAGGATGTTTTTGCCAAAGCACTTTTTAATTCTTTCCATTGGTTCAGTGTTTTTTTAATCAACACACAGACGTAAAGGATGTTCAATAGCATTGATTTAAAAAAAGATAAAAAAAAAAAATGGAGTTACCTGTAGGTGGTTTCTTCCGGACAGCAACGAATACAGGTTATTGCGGTAGATGTTGCATGCACACAGAACCACTTATAAATGTACATGTGCTCTCACAACCATGCATGTATGTACTGTATGAGCTATGCAAGTCTGTACTGCACCTGTGCTGTGAATGCAGATGAGTATTACATATATGCAAGTCCTGCCTGCACCTGTGCAGGTAGATGCGTATTATATGCAAGTACATACTGCACCTGTGCATGCAGATGAGTATGCAGGTAATAGTATGTACGCTTACTCATACATCTAATGATTTTCATGCAGTTACACATGTTTGTATGCCTTGACTATGCATAAACACACGCACGCACGCACGCACGCACGCACGCACGCACGCCCACGCACGCACCCAAGCACGCACACATGAAAGCACACACACACACACACACACACACACACACACAAAAACACACCACACACACACAGAAATAGCGTCTGCTACACAGGGAATAAACAGAGCCTGCAGTGCGTGTGCCGCACCATTGCCTTTGTTTATGTATTGTTTGGGGATTTTGTTTGTTTGCCTTTTCTGTTTTATCCGTGAACAAAGAGAGGACTGAGCTTAGCCAAGTACGGGCCTCCATCTTGTTTTTTGAATAGAGAGGGAGAAGCCCACGAGGGGGAAAAAAAGTGTGGAGATATTTTAAGAATTCTGACTGAATACACAAGTTGATATTTATTGTTCTTCTCTCCGGTGTGATCCCATGGTCTTTAGTTTGTATATGATTAATTTGGACCCTTCATGAGAACCAGAACATTTAGATGCATGTGCCCTGCAAGATTTGTTTATTGTTATATGTTATATCCATGTACACAAGCGTAGAATCCTTTGGTTTTGGTTCCTCAACGAGGTAGAGCAGGTCGTCCAATGATCCATGGGTCGGCGGTTCGAATCCCGGCTCCTCCTGTCTACATGTCGAAGTGTCCTTGGGCAAGACACTGAACCCCAAATTGCTCCCGGTGTGCTGGTTGGTACCTTGCATGGCTTCCGCCACAATCGGTGGCGCCTTGGATAAAGGCACTATATAAATGCACCATTTACCATTTAGCAATAATAACAATAACAAAGACATAATTATAAGAATAGCTATTAAGACAGTAAAGACAAATATTGAAGTATGAATAAAGTTATTAAAGTTACTGTTGGCTCATTGAAGGTGCTGCGTACATGAGTACTACTTCTTCCCTACTTCTGAAATGATCACTGTGTGTTAGGATGGCATATGGATGAGGAGTGCTGTACATTGTACCTCATGCTATAGTGATGTGTGGGTCAGGGTTTTTACCAGCTGCTGTGTAAGCACAGCTGTTCAATGTTCTCTTTGCGGAGCTTTCACGCCCACTTGCTGTATAGTTGAGACCTATGTTTCTCATTGGCTGTACTTACAACCTATCGTCCTGATTGGCTGCCTCGTCTCTAGGCAACCACACACTTTTTGTCTCTAGCCGACCTCTCAGCCATGGGATATAATTCATTGATGTCATCAATTATTGTTTATGACCCGCTGGTCCCACATGCATTCATAATGCATCACAACCCGCCCGGCCATCATTAAATACACGTCAAATATGTCTTTGAATACGCCTTTTATTCTGTCAAAATGGTGCTCGTAAGCAGCCTTAATAGGCTAATAACTTATACTCTGGTAATTGGTAGTTCACTAAGTACTCTGGTAATTGGTACTTCACTAAGTACTCTGGTAATTGGTACTTCACTAAGTACTCTGGTAATTGGTACTTCACTAAGTACTCTGGTAATTGGTACTTCACTAAGTACTCTGGTAATTGGTACAACGGGTATTGCATAACGAGAGCGTTCCCAATGGGTATCATTCCCAACGGGCTAGTTTAGATAATGGTCAACAGTAAATGTTTTGTGTTTGCTCCTCTGTTAATTGAAAGTAGAACTTTTTTTTTAACGACCAGCTGTTATATTACATTTTCAATAATAGTACGTACAGTGCAATACAAACAAAGTAAGAAATGAGGCATATATTGTTTGTCTTTCAAAGTACAGCACAAATCACAGTGCTTCCTTATATTGTATTCTATACACACAATGGTTCAGATATATGACTTTATTCCCCTGCATTCTTATGACACTCCTTGGTAGGTCTCCCTGGGTTTGGATCAGCATTCAATAAAATGTTATTATCTTACCAAAAGACACAAGAGTTACGTCTGGGTCAAGGGCAGCAGTCCCAGGCTGTGTCTCTTTAATAGGAGATGGGACAGACTTTAAGAGAGAGATAAACAAGAGCTTCCCTGGAGGGTGGTCGGGGGAGACCCTGTGGATCAGAAGGATGAAGGAGAAACGGAAATCCTCAAAGACATTAAACAATAATGTGCCGTGAAATTGGCCAACACACCCTTGTTGCCGAATGGCAAGGGACTCTGGGAGATTGGGACCAGTGTTGAAGAGGGAGAATTAGTTGTTTCCTGGGATGAAGTCCTTCTAACGGAAGGGAAGGACACTTGACAGATGATGTTGGCAAAACAGGTGTGGTGTATTATGAATCATAACATAGGCATAACTACATGGTTAGTCACAATTGTACATATAACTCTAACTTCCGCAAGCCTGATCCATGATCCAGTGTCTCACCAAAGTAACTGACTAAAACGGTCTAAAGGCTATCTGTAGGTAGGGTCAGCGACCACAGGTCTTGGCTTAGCAGCTGTAAAAATACCTAGGCTATTCAGGAAGACCACCTGGGGCTTCCTGGTTGACCTGGGCCAATCTTTATGATAGGAGGTTAACAGTTGACTCTATGCATTTTATTATTATAGTGCCTGTCACAGGTGGGGGTCTTTGACTTAACTGACACACACACACACACACACACACACACACACACACACACACACACACACACACACACACACACACACACACACAAAGGTGACACCCACTGCATGTTATTTTGGTATAAAGAGATGGGACACAGAAGGGTTGGGAAGGTTGGTTGGTTGGTTGGTTGGAGTGGGAGAACGGAGGACAGGCTTGGCCTGGCCTGAGAATGCTGTATGGAAAGATGACTTGCTGCTTGTAACTTGATGTAACTATGGGATATGCCTTGATTGAATAAAAGAAGGACTTTGCCTGGACATCGCGACTCACTTCATGCTATATTAAGGAAAATAAGGAGAGAATCCACGGACCTGTTTAAGGAGAGATTCCACAAAGTGGCGCCCAATGTGGTCTTGATGACGTGGAGGATCTGGAGATATTCTACGCCACAGAAACCGGACCTGCGAAGGATCTGTGGATTTTTTTTTTTTTGGAGTGAGTTCTGCGACCCCAAGACTGACAATGATGCTGAGACGAGTCTGTTGTTGAGGCCTGGTGTTACGTGAGGAGTGAGCTTCTGTTAGGGAGTTTAGGAGTTGAGCGGTGGTGTGTGCGTTGTATGAGTTGAGCGATAGTGTGTGCATGGTACAGTATGATTGTGCTTTGTTTGTTTGGTTTTGTTTGTTTGCGTCTGTGAGTCTCTGTTCGTGTATGTGTTAGTGCTGGTCGATCATCGTTGAGCTGTGGTTAGATGCCAAGTATTTCTCAATTACGTCTGTTGCTATTTTAATTGTGCGGTCACTGGTAATTTTGGTTATCATGGCTGTGTAAATTGCTGTTGTTAAGTGACTTACGCGTTTTTTGGGGGTGATTTGGCATTTATTCATTGATTCACCGGTGCTCTCCTGGTTTGCAGTGGAAAGGGACGGTGTGTGTTTGTGTGTTTCTCTTCCAGGGACACACACGTACATACGCTGGGGAGACCTTCCTTATTTGTCTCAGGGCATGGTAGGCTAGTGCGGGGGAGAATTTTACTTTTTATTTGGGTGGTTTAATTTGGGCTGGCTTCTGGTATAATTTTTTTCTTTTGGGTATTTCTGAAACGTGTGGAACATGTTTCAGAAGGGGGGAGTAATATAGATATTAAATTGGGGATTTAATTCAGGTTAAATTGGCTTTAATTTGGGGTCCAAGCTAAATTTAGGAGGTAAATGAGAATACATTTCTCATTGTAAATTATCACATTTAGGATATTTCATTTATCCTTTGTAAAATTAGATAGGTGAATTTGGATTGTTAAGCCTACAGGTTTTTATTTTAGTCATACAAAATATATAGTCTGTATAAGTAAGTTGACCTTAGGGACAAAACTACAGCCACTGTTGCTTGGATGTAAATGAGTGATTGAGTGCATTTGACGTGCTGGTGTCAAGTCACTGAAATGATCAAGGGGGGTCCCTTCCCTAAGTCAGTGAGTTGCTAGTCTAAAAAATATATATAGAGGCATTTCTATATTTCTTTGTCACTGTCAGTAGTTTTCTAATTTCTTTATTTTACACTTTCCTGTGTGAATGGTGAGAGAGAAAGTATTGCATGTTTTCCTTGGAGTGAGTTCATTGACTACTCATTCTGTGGGGACAGTATGCAAATGAGTATGCGTGTCTGTGTGAGGTGAGAGGAGACTGCAGTCAGAGTAGCCTACAGAGTGTATCACCCAGAATTTATGACAGTGAGTGAGATTATCTACAATTTAGTAGTTATGGCTGCCACTCCAGTGCACATTGTGCAAAACAAATACTCATCTAAGAATATTTCCAGAATTTCAGAAAAATGGCATCAGCGTTGGCCTGACAGGCCATGGCCAAAAGAGGGCTCTTTCGATGTAGAAGTCCTTAGAATTATGAAGACTATTGTGTGTGCGTACAGAACAGATCAGACGACAAAAGAGAGAGTAAGGAAAAGGCAAGAAGAACTATCAGTTTTAGACTTGTTTTGTACAGAAGGTCGAAGACAAAGATTGAAGATTCAAGTAAAAATAGGTCGACAGCTGAGAACGAGTCATATTGACAGTGAGGACATGAGCAGGAAATTGTTCGTACCATTGTCTCCTGTGTCAGTACTAACCGATGAGAAGATTTCCGCTGATTGCAGCACAGACAACCAGTGCATTGACACTGAGGGTCACAGCAACAACTCAGCACAGACTGAGGTGGACAACAGGGACGTGAGAACATCTGAGCAGTCAAAACCTGGGCTACAAGCAGACTGTATTAAAGAGGAGCTGGGATCTGTCCGGCGCCTGAAAATGGACTTGATCAGTGAATTGACTGTCGACGAGGGCACACAGACATTTTCTGCGTATGATTGAGACGCAGTTGAATGAACTTTCAGTAAGGGAGAAACAGTTGATCGGTGATCTCAGTGACAAGGCTGCGCACAGCCACAGAGACAGTTCACGTGGAGGTGATGAAATCTACAGAAGGGCAGCCCGCCCTGGCGCGGACATGAACATTGACTCTGATTCTGACTCTCTTTCTGATTCTGACCCTGACGAGAAGGTTAGACCTACACAGACCGCCCGTAGTAAAATGAAGAGGAAGAGGAAGGACGTCAACGAAAGTGAACAAGAGGAGGAACAGAACAGCAGTGGTTGTGAGAGGCATTCATGCACTCCCACACATTCGAAAGAGAGCCGTCGTTGTAAATCTTCAAGGGGGGCTTTGAACAGGCACCCATGCAGACCACAGAAGAGGACTGAGTGCACCACACCTGACACTGCTATGGCTATTCAGCTACCACTGCTGAGCAGTCCGAATGTGAAATATACGCCATGGTATCATTCAGACTTGTCATACGTTTTGAAACATCTGCCACCACTTGAGAAGGGCGGATATAACTGGATTTCTAAGTTTGATGCATTGATGAGGGACCCACAGTTGGCAATCGAGGTTAATCAGTTGGCTATCGGTGACATGAAAGCGTTGATTGTCCAGCTGGAGAATGTGTATGTTCTTAATGATCTCTTGACCAGAGCAGATCTCAGAGGATACATTGACAATGAAGCAAATGACAGCGATCCTTTTGTGCCACACAGAAGTGCATTCTGGCGTGCTCTGAGAGACGTTTATCGGCTCAGGGTGAACTCGGATAGCATCAACATTGACCCGCTGGGAGCCACAGAGCAGCCGAGAGCTTATGTGGACAGAGTCTACCAGCAATGGGCGGACTTGACAGGAAGTGACGCAGATCGCAATTTGCTAGAGGGTAGAGTTGTGCGGATGAAACTTGAAAAAGGTTTGTCCCCAGATATGCGAGCTGAACTGGAGAAGAATGTAGACCTTGGTAGTATGTCACTGGTGACCTACACAGACCATATTGTTCACTGCGTCGACCTGTTCCGGAAAAAACAGGAGTCCGAAATACTCAAAGCTTTGGACCTTGTTCGACAAATGAATGAGAACACGGTGTCACTACAAGCAGAAAAGCTGAAAAAGATTCAAGGAGAGAGACTGATTCAGCCAGAAGTTGCACCTTTTCAGCAGCAGCAGTCAGAAGTGCTGCCATGGAGAATGAGGGCATCACCAAGTCAACAACAGGTGTCATCCTATCAGTGTGCTGCACCATGGGGAGTACAGCCACAGACACGTCATGGCCCAGAGAGCTGTAGGTTGAAAGGAGTTTGCCATAACTGTGGAACATTTGGTCATTTTTCTGGACAGTGTGACCAGGGACCACAGCGAGAGACTCTGAGAGGCTGCACGCTGAGACGCCTCTCTGTGCTGTTGAAAGCACATGGCTTTTGATCTGTCACCTAGATGTCATCTGACGGACATTTTGTTTTTGACACTTTGGGGTTTAGTTTAGGGAAAGAAAGACTTTCTAAGGAAAAGAGGAAACATGGATCACATGGAGCCGGGATCATGAGCGGTATGGGATAGGGCCTGTTCCATGCAACTATGAGACAGGTGACAGTGTTAATACAACATGCACCAATCCACGACACGCAGAGTGGGATCCATGTGGGTTCATGTCCTTATGTCCTAAACTGTTTGATTTGCTTTATAAGTTCTATTCATTGTCATAAAAATAAAAAAAAGAGATAGGTTAATAGTGATCATATGAGTATTTTAGATAACTTAGATAAAAATGAGAATTATATTCTAGTTAGTAATACAAATGTTGTTTAATTGTTAGTTAAAATAGGCCTACATTAGAATAATAAGTTAATGTCAGAAAATGGAAATGTTGAACTGATGGAGATGGAATTGACAGATTGAAACTCACCATGAGTATTACATGTTAGCTCTTAGTTTGTGTGCGACTTTCCGAATCATATGGCTCAGATGATGGTTTCTGCAGGACCATTTATCTGTCCATATTCCATGAAAGTTGCTCACTAACTAAGAAGGGGGGGAGAAGGGAATATTAAAAATAGTATAGGAATTAGCCTAGGAACAGTTCACTGGTATTCTACTTTAATTTATTTTATAACAAACAGCTTCGGACTGATAGGGTCATTGTCTAACAGATGTCAAATAACATAGCTTTTGATTTTGTTCATTTTGTTTTAGGTTTGATTTTACTGATTTTACTGATTTTGTGTTAATTTACTGTTTCGATTTCTGAATAGTGTCCAGGGGGGAAGAGGTACCTACAAAGGGGATTCAGTTTCTGGGTTAGTTGAGACTATTTGGGGAGTTTGAACATTTGGGGATTTTTGGGGGAAAAGAAGAAAAAAAATGATTTTTTTGGAAAATTGATATTTTGGGCTAAAGTTATGATTCATATTTTATACTAATAGTATTAAGGACTATTAGTAGGGGGGAATATGTGGTGTATTATGAATCATAACATAGGCATAACTACATGGTTAGTCACAATTGTACATATAACTCTAACTTCTGCAAGCCTGATCCATGATCCAGTGTCTCACCAAAGTAACTGACTAAAACGGTCTAAAGGCTATCTGTAGGTAGGGTCAGCGACCACAGGTCTTGGCTTAGCAGCTGTAAAAATACCTAGGCTATTCAGGAAGACCACCTGGGGCTTCCTGGTTGACCTGGGCCAATCTTTATGATAGGAGGTTAACAGTTGACTCTATGCATTTTATTATTATAGTGCCTGTCACAGGTGGGGGTCTTTGACTTAACTGACACACACACACACACACACACACACACACACACACACACACACACACACACACACACACACACACACACACACACACACACACACACACACACACACACACACACACACACACACACACACACAAAGGTGACACCCACTGCATGTTATTTTGGTATAAAGAGATGGGACACAGAAGGGTTGGGAAGGTTGGTTGGTTGGTTGGTTGGAGTGGGAGAACGGAGGACAGGCTTGGCCTGGCCTGAGAATGCTGTATGGAAAGATGACTTGCTGCTTGTAACTTGATGTAACTATGGGATATGCCTTGATTGAATAAAATAAGGACTTTGCCTGGACATCGCGACTCACTTCATGCTATATTAAGGAAAATAAGGAGAGAATCCACGGACCTGTTTAAGGAGAGATTCCACACAGGTAGACGGAAAGATTGTCAGAGATGCAGACATGCGTGCAGGCAGGCAGATCAGCACAGAAAGAATCATGCAGGCACAGAGTCGAAAAGACAGACAGACAGGCAGACGGCATCACATCAGAGAGTTTGAAATTCGTGTCTCTTTCATAATGATTGCATTAAAAGAAAACAACATTTAGTGGAAATGGAAGGAAAGTAATTGCTTGTGAAAAAGCCCTTGGGCATGAGATGGAATTGAATCTCACCTCCTCTGGAGTCTTGATGCACATCTGATGTAAAATACCTATCTCAGTTAATGTGCTTGTATTTTTCCATTTTGCCTCTTTCTTTCCTTAAGGAAAATATAAATTGAGGCCTGTAGCAATATAATCTGATCCTATTTAGTTTGTCATTCATAATGAAAGACCTCTGTCAGAATCTCTTCATGACTAATGCATACTCTCTTGGGGTGACAGCATTTTTGCATGCTGGTAACCCCCACCCATATACTGTCAACATGTGCACACACACATGCACACTCATATGTACGCAAATGGAAACAGAGTTGAGAGAGAGAGAGAGAGAAAGAGACAGATACCTAAAATAAATATGCAGTTCAAGTACACATCACAGTGTATGCACATAATGCAATTCCTCATCGAGCAACGGAATGCTTTAAGCCATCTTGAGATGAAACCGCCCCAACGATAAACAGTTTGGGACCAGATTAAAAGTTGCAGGTGTTATATGTATTTTAACTTCGGGCTCTTTTATTGCTGCTTGCTCATCATGAGCGTCCCCAGCCTGTACTTCTTTACACTACACTATTTTCTCATCATTTTCAGGAGAAAAGAACATTTGCTCCTAACATCTTGTAAAAGTTTAAATGTCCCACATTGCTCATAAAAGCACAGTTGGTGTGTGTATAACTCCCTTCCCTGGGTCTGGTTAGAACAGCACACATGGGATAGCGGTCAGTCGCACATTGAGTGGTTGAGGACATATGCAAAGCGTTTCATTATAGAACGCTACTCTTTGAGTTTGAGGCTGGTTCAGCCTTCAATGTCACTGGCTGTGCACAGGACTTAGTGTTAAGCCAGTGGGGATGTTGGTGCATGTCCAGGTTGTCAATAACCTTTTCCCACATAACCTCCCCTCAGACTTGAAAGAGATTAGTGGACACCGGAACTGTGAAGCTGGGTCTGATCCAGGTTCTGCATGTTCTGATCCTGTCAAGAAAAGATGGGGCGGGGGTTGATGCACAGTAAGCAAAGTGAACAGCGGCAATCTGTAGCCTACTGTATTTTGTTCTTCCAAATGTCAACATGCTCACCAAATACAGTGCGCACACACACACACACACACACACACACACACACACACACACACACACACACACACACACACACACACACACACACACACACACACACACACACACACACACACACACACACACAACCCCTCACTCTTCCTAGGTTCATTTGTCAAGATGACAGCTGGACACAGGCTGAGGTGGAGCTTGCCAAACCAAATCCCTCAGCTGGTTTAGTAGCAGCCAGAACATCCTGAGAAAGATTCTGACACACATTCAGTCCTGCAGTCAGACTGTGTGTGTGTGTGTGTGTGTGTGTGTGTGTGTGTGTGTGTGTGTGTGTGTGTGTGTGTGTGTGTGTGTGTGTGTGTGTGTGTGTGTGTGTGTGTGTGTGTGTGTGCGTGTGTGTGTCTGTGCGCGTGTGCGTGCGTGCATGTGTGTGTGTGTTTGTGTGTGAGTGTGTGTGTGTGCGCATGCGCATGTGCGTGCGTGCATGTGTGTGTTTGTGTGTGTGTATGTCAAGGCATGGTCCGGCAACCCTCCAGCTTGCCAGTCTTTGACATGGGCACACTTGGCAGGAAGAAGAACCATGTTGCCGGGCTCCCACCCTGGCAGCATCAAACACAAATACCCCCCCCCCCCCCCACACACACACACACATGTGTTTAACTGAAGAGACCTCTGAGGTGTTGGTCCCACTAGGCTGAAGGGGGCGCTGTAGCCCACATACAGTACGCTCCAAACCGCACCTCCAGCTGTGCTCACACTAAACCACAGGATGATGCAACAGGATGTTGGTAAGACTAGACCGATGGAGGCAACGTGATACAGATTGAGGCGGGCAGCGTTCGATCAAGCCAAGGCCACAATGTGTGGTCTGGATAGATATTTCCGTCCCCTCTGCTCACACCACTTTGCAACAAAGATTTATCTTGCCAGGTCAGTGTCCAATCAGAGTCCTCAACAACCCTGTCCCATACTCTCATTGGTCGCCTGGCTTCCTGTTTCTAGACAGCAGGGCTCACATCCCATTACAGAGTTCTGCTGAGGCAGTCAATTTAAAGCCACTTTGCTTCTCCCCATCCTCGCTTTCTCCTCTCACTCTTTTTTTTTTACTATATTCTCTCTAGTCTGCATTTCTCACCCTGGCTGCAGAGTGCTGGATCTTGAATTTGAGCACAAGAAGGGAGGGAACCCTGCATGAAGGGGAGAGGGGTATAGAAGCTGGACATCATGCACATATGGAGGAGGAGGAGGGGGTAAATGACTGACAAAAGTGCAGTAGTAGCATATTTGCCCCACTGCCTCCTGCCCTCTCTCTTTTTCTCCCCTTCTCTCTCTCTCTAGTCCCGACCTCTTGAAATGTCTCCCTCAGTCTTCAGTCTAATCATCCCGATTGTGTCTCATGTTGATTGGGGGAGGGGTCTGAGGGTTTCTTCATATTGTCCATGTCAAAGCCTGCAGGAGTGGCTAAAGAAGTCATACCATTCCTAAGTCAATCAATCCCCTAATGAGACAGACAGACAGACAGACAGACAGACAGACAGACAGACAGACAGACAGACAGACAGACAGACAGACAGACAGACAGACAGACAGACAGACAGACAGACAGACAGACAGACAGACAGACAGACAGACAGACAGACAGGGCACTGCTGTCTAAATAAGTACCCTGGTATCTAATGGCTTCCTTGAAAACAAGCCAATGAGCTAAACATGTTCTTTAAATTGATACTTCGAGACCAAAGCATTCAATATCAATCCAGTCATCTGTTCTGAAGGGACACACAGCATTTAGCAATCATAGCAGATCAAAGTTGCAACTTAAAAGAGTGTGGAAGAAAGCTTTTAATGCAAATGCTTTCCTGACTCAAAGAATAATAAAACAATTTAAATACTAAACACGTGGCTACCTTTGTGAGCGCTTGTCTACTGTATTTTACAAAGAAGCACTGCGACATCTGGTTTATTATGGTTATGTCGGTTATATAAGATCTAACAGGCATACAAATATTATCGCAGCCTCCTCTTCATCTGCCTCTCATCGAAGCTCTTATCTGTTGAAAGCGTTCCATCTCAGGTTGTGACCTGTTGGCCAGTACCTCTGTATCTCTGCTTGCCAGTGTACAGCCTCACCATATCGTTACACCCCTACTGTACAGCCTCACCATATAGTGTTAAAGGAACATCTCTCTCTGCTTGTTTATTTGGAACACCTCTCTCCGTTTGTTTAGGGCTCTCAAGCTGTGGTGGGCCCAGCTATTTCTATAGCTTTCAGATCTTTAGGTGTTTGCTGTGACTTTGCTGTCTGCTGCAAGTGGCAGTGTCTGGGCTTAGTTACTACTGCAGAAAAGTCACTGTCTGAACCACCACACACCCTAATTGGTAGAGTTATGACAGCCCTCTGTGTGTATTTGTGTGTGTGTGTTTTGTTATTGTTTGTTTGTTTGTGCGTGCGTGCGTGCGTGCGTGCGTGCGTGCGTGCGTGTGTGCGTGCGTGCGTGCGTGCGTGCGTGCGTGTGTGCGTGTGTGCGTGCGTGCGAAAGGAACTGCATTCCAGTATCTGTCTCGATATTCTGTCAGTCTGTATCTTATCTGTCATCTGTCATCTTGTCTGTGCTTTGTACACTTCATTTATTTTCCAGAAGTAACTTCAGAAATAATCCTATGCATTATTGTTCAAAACTGATTAAACTAATGGTGTGGGGGGCTTGGTACAGTATATTTTATTGCTAATTTCTTCCGAAAGAATCTACGAATATACAGAGCAAGACCTCCTTTTTTATTGTAGTAACTACAACGCTGTATGTCAACTGTTGTCATGTGTTTCACATTTTGTGTATTGTTAATTAGAACACTAAGTTGTTCAACAAGAATCTGTGTTCTCGTGGTTTTAGTGACTGTTGCCATGTCACATCTTACACTGTATAGTAGGTCCACTCTCATAATGTCTTGGCTGGTGGAAAAAAGCTAGGAGGCAATCACAAAACATGCTGTTTTCTATTACCGGACTGAGCACATAGGCATTACCTGAAAGTGTATGTGTATCCAATGCAAAAATGTGTCATGGTCTGCATCATCTGACATCAATCCTAGCTGTGTTTTTAGATTTCGCTTTGGTTTCCTTTAGGGAACAGAAGTGCAGTGTCGTGTCTGTCAAGTTTGACAGTGCTGGCTCAGTGGGAGATGGTTTAGCTGGGGTTACGACCCCCTCCCAGTTGTCAGAAGGAAGACCTTCAGTCAGCAGGGGTTTGATGACAACCATGGCACTGATGGCTAAGACCCAATCTGAACCCTTTCGATAAAATGGGGGGAATGAAAGGTGTAACAACGTATAGGTGTTCCAGGTCTAATGGGTAACCGTGAATGCCACAATCAGTTCTTCTTTCTTAAATCTGCCTCTGTCACAGTGTCACTTGTTATGTTATATTCCAATAGCACACAAAACAGAGGTCAGCCATTATCAGAGCTACAAACACCCACAGCAGATTCAGCTAAGGCCGTTCAGCATGTACTGGTAGCCATCAGGACTGAGATACCCAACACACAAAGCCATACAGAGATTTGCCAATGCTAACATATGCATAGTAGTCTGGTCTAGTCAAGGCCAGAGTCAAGTTTAAGCAAGGTTAAATAGCATAGCCAGCCAAGGTTAACTCACATAGATCCAGCCAAGACCATGCTGTGGAGCTAGATCAGCTCTGCTGGTGGATGCCAATTAGTGGATGCTTTCCATCCAAAGAAGCTAATGATTGAATATGTCAATCTGTCGCGTTGCTACAGTGCGATGCTGTCATCCCTTCTCTAGAGTACTCACTATCTGTGCAGTCCCTTTTACATTTATTCTAATTCAAAAATAGCATAGCACTCAACGTGCACTCTTATTACCAGTAAGACGCCTGAGGGCGAGAAGCAACCGAGGTCGCGTGCACGCATCCGCCTGGGTGACATCAGACTGCTGAGCGAGCGCTGGCGCTTTGGAGATCAACATTATGGAATGAATTCTGTACTGGCCATATATGGAGCGTCTCTTGAGTGTACAGGGTTTGATGAGGTCAGATCAACATGTGGAATGTCAGAACAGGTCCATATATGGAGATCTAAGGGTGGCAGCAGGGGCCTTCATTTCCGGGCCTGTTGAGAACTCTAATTTTTGCCGTCTGCCATTATTTTGGGCTACTTCTCAAAGGAGCA
>NC_136807.1:29543515-29578515 GCF_951216825.1 Electrona antarctica
AAGCCTTTCTTTTTCATATTACACTGACATGCATGAAATCCAAAAAAACAATACAACTAAAAAAGAAAGTATGTTTTGACAAATGGTCAGCAGTATGGGTTATTTATTGAAAACATGGTCCTTTAAACTTATCCTATAATAAAACCTCAATCCAGTGAAAGTTTGACTTCACTTGGTTTTGTTTACCTCATACTTCAGTCAAGGGCAGAACAAAGTTATGGTCCAGTTCTCCCTCATTTCTTAAAGTCGAAGTGTTTGTAAAGTCAATTCAAATGTTATTAAAAAGTAAGACCACACTGTAGTCTTGGTACCAAGAAATTGAAATTAACATTATGCCAATATGTACCAATGCAACACCCCCCCCCAAACCGGTTCCTCTTGAGTGAGTATAATTTAGAGGACCAAAACCAACAGGGGGAGGGTGACATCCCTCTTGGCACTAAATCACTGGTTCACCACACACACACCAGTTTGATGTTTACACTGACTAAGCAACCAGGACACCTCAACCTCCCAGCGACCCCTTTTGGCCTTTTTAAGTGCTTAAAGCAGGAGATGGGCTGGCACGCAAGAAACCGCTCAACCAAGAAACAGACTCACAAATCAACACGCAAACAGATCTGCGTGGAATTGGATTACAACACGCATACACACTGCCTTAAACATTCTGGGCTGCAAACACCCACGCAACGCTATAAATGAATGTGTAGGACACCTGTCCTCAAATGTTATTATTACTGTTTCTCCTCTTTGTTCTACCTATGTTCTAACCACTGCGTGAGACCAGAGTGAACATGTCCGTCAAATGAGAGGAAATGTGTGTGCGTTGGTGCGCACGTGTGTGTGTGTGTGTGTGTGTGTGTGTGTGTGTGTGTGTGTGTGTGTGTGTGTGCGCACACATCTGAAAGAGAAGATTCCTTAGTGATGGCTCAGCGATAAGGAGAGAGTGATAGGTGGGCCTGTGGGCCGTAAAAGCTGCATGGATAAACAATTCTGTTGACTCCAACTAAAACTGGTTAAAACCAGTTAGACAAAGGAAAACGCCTAATTTAGTTTGAGACCCCTTTTTCAATATAACGTGTGTCACCCAAAACACGTTGCTCAGTTTGGTGCTTCTTCTCCCCGAGACGCCGGCTGCCTCAGCCGGTGAGCTCTTAGAACTGCACCGCCACGGAAACCACGTACATCAGGACTTAGAGCGAGTCCCGTTTTGCTAACCACTTGTGGGTTTCCATATGAAACGATTTGATCGACTTTTCTATACTTTATACTTTAACCAAAGAAGGACGAGTAAAGTTACACTCGCGTGCAGGCTGGAAACTAATTTTGTCAACTTAACCCTGGTATCCAGTTTCCGAGCGCCGCTGAGGTTCCATCATCACAAAGGTTGGTCAAGGATGTGTTTGATAGCATTCAGGCTCCCAGAACGACATGATAACTATAATGATAGGGTTAGCTACCCTTTTTGACTTAGTTTTGTCATTTAGATCTGAAAGTGACGCCAACCAGAACCTCTTTCCTCTTTCCTCTTTCCTCTTTCTTCTTCCTGAAACTATCTTTGCATTGTGCTTGTAAACTGAACGGACCTATAGTTGAAATTGTTATTTGAGTAAGACTGGACTTTATAACGTTTGCCCTTGACTATTTTGCACAACTCATGTGCAGACTAGTCAGAAGCAACTATACCACAGTCTACCAAATAGTATATTTTCAATGCGCAGGGTTAAGTCTTTACGGCTAATGTCCGAATTGGATTAACCCTGACGCTCCCGTTCTTGCTATGTTTTTATTTGAGTATATGACAAGTATGTTGTAACAGTATTTCGATATAATAAATATCTCATTTTGCTGGTACAAATCTAAACAAATCTCCGGACTATTCTTTGATTCCGTCTGTGTGTATTTGATTTGTTTTATATTGGGGAAACTGTAACACAGTATTTATTCATACCAGGTATTCGTAACTCACGTCTTCAGATAGACGTTTTTATGATAAGATACACAGTATGTACATAGTTTCAAATTGCTTCATTCCGAGTGGAAACTATGTGTATATTGACAGGCTAAGTGACTCACGTCTTCAATTGGACGTTAATGAGATGCAAGTAGATAGGAATTAAATGTGTATTCGATTCGCTGGCGAGTCGGGGTTGCATTTGATTTCTGGCTAATTGACATCATAATCTTGCCTAATAATCCCTACATAATGGTACCCGTGTGCATATTGACATAATGGTACCCCTGTGCATATTACATAATGGTGTCCCGTTAACGGAACTGGTTTACTGTGTTATATAAGACCCTTCGATGTGAGAGAAATTAATGTACATGTAATTGGAATCGAGGTTGTTTCTTTTTTAGAGTAAATGGTTTGATCCGCGTCTCACGCTGTGACCGTGGCTGGAACCTACAACATTACGTTCGAATACCCTCCCAATTTATCCGCAGCTTTCTGCAGAGGCTTGTGGTGTTTAATATAAGGAGCGAAATTAATAAACCAAGGGCTATCGTTTTTAACAGATTTTATTTCCTAGCGCCCTGTTGCCAATTGCTCCGAGCGTAAGCTGCTCGTGAATGGTTCTGCAACGAATCTATTTTGCCATTTAGCAGATCGATTTAATTCGTATAGTGTCATTGTGTAATGCCTATTGCTAATTTGGAGCCTGGGAATTGTCTAGAACCCATAGCGGCTCACGGGATTACAGAAAAACCATTTTGAAAGGTTTAGTATGAATTTAGACTTAAGTGTCCCCATAGTGCGTTGTTTTTGAGGTGTCCGGTCATTAAATCAGGAGTGAAATAAATCTAGTGGACTGTCTGGTCGTTGAAGAGGCTTGATTGCTTTTACGGGGCCCGTACGGTTCAAGCAGCGTTACACTTTTACTTGGTGTGACGTTGGTCAAAAACACAGTGTGAAACCATCTGGTGTTCGGGGGACTCTGGCCATTGTGTTTTGCGACTTTGCGAGGTCGCCATTTTGGAAATTGGTGACGTGGGGCGTTTCCGCTGTGCTTGTGGGACGCTGCTTCCAGCCAGATTGCAAAATCGCCATCTTGATTTCCCCCATCTGAACTCCGCCCTGAGAGGTGGGGGTCTCAGGCCGTGACACTTGGTGTCCAGCCTACTGACACGTTGTTGTGATACAAGTAAGGCGTGCCGCCCCATCTAGTGGCCGTCGCTGGTGTCACACGTGTCATAACATTAGCTTCACTGTGTGAGCTGTAATAGGGCACATGCATGGTCGTGTGTTTTGCTGCTTGACGAAGATTAACACCTCTTAATCTTTGCACTTGGTGGGGACTTATTTTGCGTGTCAAAGTACACTCATTAAGTTCGCATATACTGGTAGCTCATTAATTACCTCACTGCTGTGGGGACATTTTGCGTTGTTTGCTTGTGTTTGTAAACATATAGCGTGTTGTGGTAACTCACGTAAACCCTCTTTTACGCTCATTTCAGGCAAATTCGGTTGTGGATAATTGATTTTGTGGTACATAAGTGAAACGTTTCTGCTATTTACGGCCTGTGCCTTGGACAAAATTGGAGCATTCTTTAAATTTGCATAGCCTTTGTTCTGTGCAAAATCAAGCTTGTTTTGTTTAAGGGATACAGGTCTTTTGTTATTCGTTTTAATCACACCCCTGCCCTAGCTTATTTCAGGCATTATCATTTGACTTTAAATTTTTAAGGTGGACTTTGGTTGACTGATCGTTTTAAAATCTTTCAGACTGATCGTTTTAAAATCTTTCAGGATTTCAGTCAATTCATTGGCCCGTTATGCTCAAATGGGTTTGTTTTGAAGATTACAGTTCCAATTTTGAGATGGGGATTGACTTAATTATTTTAATGATTCATTCCGATCTCTCGTTGGACGCTGGGATTTTTAAAGTAAACTCTGTTTAAGTGTGTGGTTGATGTTTTAATTGACCAGGCAATTAAATTGTTGAGTTTACTTAATTAATACCATTTTGTCATTAGGAGTGTGAATTTCAAGAGATTCAGTCATTCCTTGGTGGCATTTAAAATTTAAGGCTCGAAATAACCTTCTGGCTAAATGAGTGGTGGATCTAACAACCTTTGAGGTTTTGATCGACCAGGCAATTAGCTTGCTGGTTTAATTGGTTATTTCCGTTTGGTTGGATGTGTGGTTGATTAAACCTTTGAGGTTTGGTTGATCAGGCAATTGACTGATTGGGTTTAATTAATTATTTTAATTTTGGACATTTACAGTTTGAAATTTTTAATTCAATTTTTTTTTGTGTTTATTCCCTTTTTAATTTTTATTCACTCCCTTCCTTCCTTGCAAAAGGAACTAAGGGTGTTAATAAAAAGGGGGGTTAGGGGCAGGAATAATAACACAAACGATATAGCCTTTTCACTTGTGCACAATTGTCCTCAAACCAAATTGAGGACCACAGTGCTGTTTTTACCTGAGAGGCAGCGAGGGAGCGTGGTTGTTGCATTGTTTCCTACCGCTGTCTGTTGACAGAATTGTTGCGGCTTAGAAGCATACTGTGCTGTGAGCCAGCTACACGAACAGGGAACATGGATTGTTGCGTAGCTATAAGAAAGATGCTTAGTCTGACAGACTCTGACATTCCTAACGTCGGTCAAATAGATGCAGACACAGTCCTTTCAAATCTCCAAACTTTAGCTAGTGCTCATGCTGAATCAAGACTTTACACTGAGGCAGAACGCGAGAAATTAACTGGGCATGTATTGGCAAACTTAGTCCGGTTACATGAGCTTGATTGCTTAGCAGTCAAAGCTAACGTGGAGGCAATTGCCAGGTCTCGGCAGCAGATAAAAGACTTGACTGATGAACTTGAGTTAAGAGAGACACAGGCTCGCTTGACTGATATTGTCACCAAGCTAGCCACCACAGATAGTAAGTTGAATAGGGCTAAACAAGAGATCGCCGACCTCAAGGCGCAGTTTACCCAGTTTCAACAGACCAACAGTGACCTCGTGGAGGCACAGCTGGAAATAACTTGCTTACAGGGCACTAATTCCCCACCGGGGACTCCTCCTTTAGGGGGGAGAGAGGCCCAGTTACGGCAAAGTCTGACTTTCCAAGGCACACCCATTTTGGATGTGGAAGGAAGGTCTACAGACAGGCTGGATACCGACGTCACTTTGTGCGAAGGAACAGACTTGGGTTTGTTGATAAGCACTGACTTCTATGATTCCAGCCTGACCATTCCGGTCATTGGCAAAATCCCTGCGTTACTGCAGCGGGACCAACGGTCCCCTGATGGGACGACGGCCCCTGTGAAAAGAGACTTTGATCTAGTGTCATTACAGGCGGCTGACCCAGCCCTAGCCCACATGATGGCGCTCCTTGCTGGGGACACACCAACACCTATCCCTGACACAGACAGGGACTCAACAGAATATTTAACACAACTACTATTGTCAAGCGACTACATGTCACTGAGCAATGGTCTGTTGGTGTATGCTGTTGATTCATATACTTCTCCGCGTCTAGTTATACCCCAGCACCACAGGGGGGTACTATTAAGCTTCGGCCACAACTCCCCAACTGCTGTACACCGAGGTGTCGAGGCAACCTGCGATGAGTTGTGCCAGATGGCCTATTGGCCCAAAATGTACCAAGACGTGGTTCATTATGTGAAAGGTTGTTTGACGTGCTGTCAGTTCCAACCGTCAAGTCCAACCCCGAGAACACCCTTACAAGAGAGGGGAATTATGTTCCCATGGGCAGATCTGCAGATAGATTGGATTGGACCATTTGCCAGATCTTCTCAGAAGAACTTGGCAAAGAGCATGGAGGTCAAGAAAGCCCACTATGGCAAAAGGCCCTCGCAGGACCAGCTCCAAGTAAGGGGTTTGGTTCGGTGTTCCACTTTTGCTCACCAAGAGGGGATGAACAATAGGTCCCTCCCCAAATGGAAAGGCCAAGGCAAGCCAGTGACAAAATGGGTACACCGAAACCAAATCAAATTACACACGCCCCAGACAATCACCGAACTGACAGACTCTGAGACCAAAACCAAGGCGAGAGAACTCACCGGCCTTGTTGGCTGCTCTACATTGTAGAACTCTTAGCTGTGTTGTGCCTAGCCTATTGAGTTTCTCGCCTAAATAGTTTAAGCAACATAGGACCCTGTTTCCCGTGAAACAGTAAGAAACCTCCTCCCCTACCGAAACGGGATGATCACTTGGTATGTGTAACACACACACCATTAGTAATTTTTGTTTACATTTTCTTGTTTTATTATTATAAAAACGACCTCAAAGTGCCTGTGCAGAATAATGCTTCCTAAGATAGAGGGTTGACCTTTTGTTCCGTTTCCTGACTCGGTGTGAGACATGATCAAACATCAACCTCGCTAGCGGAATGAATTCAAACCTGTAGGTGCACTAGCCTGCTAAACCACCTGTGGTCACAAAATGTAGTTACTGTTTTGTTTTCTACCATTAGAGTGTGAGCCATTGCTCCTTAGTTTTTCGTTTGTTTGTTTTTACCAGACAAAATAATTATTTCCACTAGACGTTGAGCCATTTGCTCCTTATAGTCTGTTATCGTTTGAATTTTATTTTAACAAACGAAAGTATTATTTCCTCTCTTCTACTCTGGCCCTTGTTCCACTTTTCTCTTCTCTATCACCCTGGTTAGACCAGTACAACTTTATCAATAGGAGTAGAGAGCACAGTGTAAAATGACTTAGGAGAAACCATGTCGTTTTGGGTGCATGATGTGGTCAATAACACTTTGACCTGCCAGCAATGACATGTTTTGACATTGTTGTGTTTCCCCTGGGAGCGTATGGTCGTGCTCGGGGAAGCCTTACACCCACCTGAATGACATTACAGACACTGCCTCCTGCCTCTCTCTCCCTCACATGGATGTTACCCCGCACCTAGCGGAACCTTGCATCCGCCTGGATGACATTACAGACACTGTCTCCTGTCCGCTCTTTCTTCCCCACATGGATGCTACGCCATGCCTGGAGGGCATTACACCCAGCTGAATGACAGTGTTTTGAATGAACTGACATTGTTTTGTTTCCCCTGGGAGCGTATGTCGTGCTCGGGGAAGCCTGAATGACCTTCAGACACTGTCTCCTGTTCCTCTCCCTCATGGATGCTGCTCCGTGACTAGCGGAACCTGGCATCCACCTGAATGACAGTGTTTTGAATGAACTGACATTGTTTTGTTTCCCCTGGGAGCGTATGTCGTGCTCGGGGAAGCCTGAATGACCTTCAGACACTGTCTCCTGTTTCTCTCTCTCATGGATGCTACTCCGTGACTAGCGGAACCTGGCATCCACCTGAATGACAGTGTTTTGAATGAATTGACATTGTGTTGTTTCCCCTGGGAGCGTATGGTCGTGCCCGGGGAGGCCTGATGACATTACAGACACTGTCACCTGTGTCACTCTCTCTCATGGAATCTACTCTGCACCCAGCAGAACTCTACACCTACCTGAAACGACCGTACAGACACTGCCTTTCTTCCTTTTCCCCTGTGTCACAGGTGCTACCCTGGGCATCCAAGGGAGTGCTACGAACATTGACACCACTACAGGGGAACGCGACCCCACTGTCGAAAAAGGGGCCCTATGGGCAAGACAGACATCCCACTGGCCTCAAATTGGCATCTAGTTAATGATGGGAAATAGGCCAAAGAAAGGTCCACGAACTTCGTGTCCCGTTAGTTGTCCTAAGAGGGGATTTTGTAGTCTTGGTACCAAGAAATTGAAATTAACATTATGCCAATATGTACCAATGCAACACCCCCCCCCAAACCGGTTCCTCTTGAGTGAGTATAATTTAGAGGACCAAAACCAACAGGGGGAGGGTGACATCCCTCTTGGCACTAAATCACTGGTTCACCACACACACACCAGTTTGATGTTTACACTGACTAAGCAACCAGGACACCTCAACCTCCCAGCGACCCCTTTTGGCCTTTTTAAGTGCTTAAAGCAGGAGATGGGCTGGCACGCAAGAAACCGCTCAACCAAGAAACAGACTCACAAATCAACACGCAAACAGATCTGCGTGGAATTGGATTACAACACGCATACACACTGCCTTAAACATTCTGGGCTGCAAACACCCACGCAACGCTATAAATGAATGTGTAGGACACCTGTCCTCAAATGTTATTATTACTGTTTCTCCTCTTTGTTCTACCTATGTTCTAACCACTGCGTGAGACCAGAGTGAACATGTCCGTCAAATGAGAGGAAATGTGTGTGCGTTGGTGCGCACGTGTGTGTGTGTGTGTGTGTGTGTGTGTGTGTGTGTGTGTGTGTGTGTGTGTGTGCGCACACATCTGAAAGAGAAGATTCCTTAGTGATGGCTCAGCGATAAGGAGAGAGTGATAGGTGGGCCTGTGGGCCGTAAAAGCTGCATGGATAAACAATTCTGTTGACTCCAACTAAAACTGGTTAAAACCAGTTAGACAAAGGAAAACGCCTAATTTAGTTTGAGACCCCTTTTTCAATATAACGTGTGTCACCCAAAACACGTTGCTCAGTTTGGTGCTTCTTCTCCCCGAGACGCCGGCTGCCTCAGCCGGTGAGCTCTTAGAACTGCACCGCCACGGAAACCACGTACATCAGGACTTAGAGCGAGTCCCGTTTTGCTAACCACTTGTGGGTTTCCATATGAAACGATTTGATCGACTTTTCTATACTTTATACTTTAACCAAAGAAGGACGAGTAAAGTTACACTCGCGTGCAGGCTGGAAACTAATTTTGTCAACTTAACCCTGGTATCCAGTTTCCGAGCGCCGCTGAGGTTCCATCATCACAAAGGTTGGTCAAGGATGTGTTTGATAGCATTCAGGCTCCCAGAACGACATGATAACTATAATGATAGGGTTAGCTACCCTTTTTGACTTAGTTTTGTCATTTAGATCTGAAAGTGACGCCAACCAGAACCTCTTTCCTCTTTCCTCTTTCCTCTTTCTTCTTCCTGAAACTATCTTTGCATTGTGCTTGTAAACTGAACGGACCTATAGTTGAAATTGTTATTTGAGTAAGACTGGACTTTATAACGTTTGCCCTTGACTATTTTGCACAACTCATGTGCAGACTAGTCAGAAGCAACTATACCACAGTCTACCAAATAGTATATTTTCAATGCGCAGGGTTAAGTCTTTACGGCTAATGTCCGAATTGGATTAACCCTGACGCTCCCGTTCTTGCTATGTTTTTATTTGAGTATATGACAAGTATGTTGTAACAGTATTTCGATATAATAAATATCTCATTTTGCTGGTACAAATCTAAACAAATCTCCGGACTATTCTTTGATTCCGTCTGTGTGTATTTGATTTGTTTTATATTGGGGAAACTGTAACACAGTATTTATTCATACCAGGTATTCGTAACTCACGTCTTCAGATAGACGTTTTTATGATAAGATACACAGTATGTACATAGTTTCAAATTGCTTCATTCCGAGTGGAAACTATGTGTATATTGACAGGCTAAGTGACTCACGTCTTCAATTGGACGTTAATGAGATGCAAGTAGATAGGAATTAAATGTGTATTCGATTCGCTGGCGAGTCGGGGTTGCATTTGATTTCTGGCTAATTGACATCATAATCTTGCCTAATAATCCCTACAACACCATTGAAGCAACTGAAGTAACAGAACGTTTTTCCCATCCCTCTTGATTTAGTCAACAGTTGGAGGATCTTGTCCTGTGGTGGATGTTCATTTATCTGGTTATTAGTGTTCATAAAGCAGAGAGGGATGTGGGGATGGAGAGGAGATTGAGGATTAAATGTACTACACTGCAGCAGCACCACTGGCTTATTTTATGTCTAACCACATATGTATGACCAATATAATCACTCTTCAGTGTGAAGTTATTCATGGCTACATATACATCATTCCCCCCATCTCCTTCTACACAGCAGCAAGCCTCAGCATGCATTATACTGTACACATGACATTCAACTGAACAATAACCATAAACAAGAGTTTTAGAATGTACAGCTCCAATGATTTCAATGGAAAGGCTATGTTTTCGGCAAGCCTTTCTTTTTCATATTACACTGACATGCATGAAATCCAAAAAAACAATACAACGAAAAAATAAAGTATATTTTGACAAATGGTCAGCAGTATGGGTTATTTATTGAAAACATGGTCCTTTAAACTTATCCTATAATAGAACCTCAATCCAGTGAAAGTTTGACTTCACTTTGTTTTGTTTACCTCATACTTCAGTCAAGGGCAGAACAAAGTTATGGTCCAGTTCTCCCTCATTTCTTAAAGACGAAGTGTTTGTAAAGTCAATTCAAAGGCCGTTGTGCAGCAACACATTCTTCTGAGAAGAAATCTTGGAGCCTCGCAATGTTCCTGCAGTCTGCCGTTATCTCCATCGATGCTGCTTCTGAGCCAAAAGCTCTGGCTGGCACGCTCTGTTTTCTCCCCCTGCCTTTCAAGATAATAACTTTAATGTGGACCCACAATTACATTGTGCCTTCTTTATACGGGGTGGTAATCTCTGACTCTTGACATTATTGAATTTGAGAGCGAGGTCCGCATATATGTGTGTGTGTGTGTGTGTGTGTGTGTGTGTGTGTGTGTGTGTGTGTGTGTGTGTGTGTGTGTGTGTGTGTGTGTGTGTGTGTGTGTGTGTGTGTGTGTGTGTGTGTGCGTGCGTGTGTGCGTGCCTATAGATAAGGGCCTGGCTCTTACACCGTTGTGGTATATCATGATGTGATGGGCAGTGCACACTGTGCACAGGGATATTGGGTGAAGGACAGGATCAGACAGGGAGAAACGCTACGTCAAATTAACCTTAGAGAGACCTATGCTATTTCAGTGCCATGGAGGGTGAGGCAGTGCAGAAGAGAATAGCATAGGATAGCAGGCAGAGAGGCGCAGATTGGAGTGTAACTTCAACTATCTGGGGGAAGAGGAACGTGCTGAGGGCGAAAAATAGTCCTTATTCTATTTCCTGCCACAAGGAAACATGCCTCGTTGTTGGCTGGAGACTATTTCAGTTGTCTAGCTGTCATGGTCGAGGCGGTGCCCCGGTTGTGGTCCTCTCATGAGACTAAGAGCTCCCTACTCCCTCACATTACTATTTTGTTCATTGAATATCACAAAAAGGTTTATTACTTCTGTTAAAAACCCTCGCAAAAAATCTGATGTCTCCAATAAGGCCAGTGCAAAGTACACAAAGGCAAAATAAAATCCCTAAGCACAAAAAAAGGGTGTCCAGTTCATTAGTTTGTGCTCCCCTAATAGCTCTCATCTCATTTCTGACTCCCTTTGTGTGTGTGTGTGTGTGTGTGTGTGTGTGTGTGTGTGTGTGTGTGTGTGTGTGTGTGTGTGTGTGTGTGTGTGTGTGTGTGTGTGTGTGTGTGTGTGTGTGTGTGTGTGTGTGTGTGTGTCCAGCTACGAGCCCATGCTGTGGACATGAATGGGAACCAGGTGGAGAACCCCATAGACCTCTACATCTATGTCATTGACATGAACGACAACAGACCCGAGTTCAAGAACCAGGTCTACAATGGATCTGTGGACGAAGGCTCCAAGCCAGGTACAGTAGTCACATGTGGATTAATGGACAAGTAATGAATCAACAAAACATTAAAGGAAGGAATTAAGTTCAGGAAAGGCTGGTTCAGGTCAACTGATATTTTATAATGGTGTATTAGAGGGGTTCAGGGGGAATGTTATTAAAAAGTAAGACCACACCATTGAAGCAACTGAAGTAACAGAACATTTTTCCCATTCCTCTTGATTTAGTCAACAGTTGGAGAATCTTGTCATGTGGTGGATGTTCATTTATCTGGTTATTAGTGTTCATAAAGCAGAGAGGGATGTGGGGATGGAGAGGAGATTGAGGATTAAATGTACTACACTGCAGCACCACTGGCTTATTTTATGTCTAACCACATAGACCAATATAATCACTCTTCAGTGTGAAGTTATTCATGGCTACATAATCATTCCCCCATTTCCTTCTACACAGCAGCAAGCCTCAGCATGCATTATACTGTACACATGACATTCAACTGAACAATAACCATAAACAAGAGTTTTAGAATGTACAGCTCCAATGATTTCAATGGAAAGCAAATTTACAGACTTGAATTAGCTAAATAACGTTTTTTCACAATCACACCCCATATTTCTTCTCACAGCACTTATCACATGCCTGTCCTTATTCAAACCTCGCATTATGAGTCAATATCTTTGAGTACACCTTTCATTTTAGAATAACATTGGTTTAAAAAAAAATAACATGAAATAGTTTTGGAACATTCTAGATCTCTGGTTCTCAATTTGAATCTCAGATCCACATGGGATACATTATTTGTCTTTCTTTAAGTTATTTATTACTGGCCTTTTTGCCTTTAACGATAGATATGGAAATGAGTGACATGCAATAAACCGTCTGCGTGGCCTGGCAGTTCTTTAGAGCTTTGAAACATGGAACTTTTGATTAGCCGTTTGTAGCCGTTTGTATGTGAGGTTTCGAAAATTGAACTCAAGGCTCTGAAATTAATATCAAAGTGATTGTAGAAAAACTGTAAATAGTCATTAAGGGGAAATAATCCCATCAGGCACAGTGAAGGACGCCCGTACAAAGGGTCCTCATTAAACCCTGAAGAGTGCAGCTTAATGAAATTACCCAGGCGATGTGTGACGTGCTGCGATTCCTAAACCCCTCCATGATCCCTCTATCTCCAGAAAAGGAGATGGATAGAAGATTGATAGTGTTTCAACTTGGAATCAAACCAAATGTGCAGCTCCTCTCGTCCCAGAGAGTCCATTAGATGACTCCCTCTGGCCAAGTCATTGACAAATGTTGCTTTGAAATGTAATGAAGTTTGAAATGGGCGCCGTGGTTACAATTATCCTTGGACAGAGGCTGTCACTGGCATGATTTTACTATTTATATCTCTGGCAATTAGACTGGCCTCCAACCCAGTGGGTGGAGAGAGACTGAGACACAGTTATTTATGGATAACAGACAGAGATTTGTCACTGAGTTAAAAAGAAACAGCACAAGATAATACAATTGTGTTGTGTGTACTCATGAACGGGTGGAGGGTTTCACTGAGCACTCCTGTGTGCAAGTTTTGACATATTAATAACAATAATAAAAAATAATATATTACAAATTATTTACTGTACAAAGCACCTTTCATATTCTCGCTTGACACAACGTGGCTATATCACTATATGGCGAGACAACACCTTTCAAAAGAGAGTTAAAGGGCTTTACAGTTAAAGACAAACTGAAGTAGGAAAATAATAACAGATAATACAGAAGAAATGGGTTTTGAGAAGTGATTTAAACGATTCCACTTACTCCAATATCCTTAGACAGGTCGTTCCAGAGTCCGGGGACACTTCTGACAAATATGATCATTATTAGTTGTGACCGTAGTTCGCAGATTACCATGAAAACCTGCAAAACCTGCTCCGTCACTCACGTCTCCATATATGGTTGTCAGTCCATCACGCCTCGTGACATCACGCCTCGTGATACGCTCCATATATGGCTGGCTGGCTCCATATATGAAGATCACGACGATATCGATCTGACATCATCAAACCCTTTACACTCAAGTCACACTATATATGACCATGAACCCTGGCTATACCGGTTTTTCATTCTGCATTTTTGGTCAATGAAAAACAGGAGATATATATGGGAAGGTCAATATATGGCCATATTGTGTCTCATGATAACCAGTGTGGTTACCGCACATGGATCTCCATATGTGGAGCTGACTAACATCACCTGGATCTCCATATATGAAGATCATGACACTGACTTCATCAAACCTTGGATAGCCATACATGGTTTGACATGCTAGATCTGCACATATGGAGCCGGTCAGCTCTGGCCTCACTGACACCAGATTAATAGTTTAACTCCTGCTTCTCAACTGTGCCGTATTAAGAAGCTCTGTTGTCGCAGCGCGCCCTCGCCCTCAGGGCCTCTTACTGGTATTAGTACAGCGGGTTGATTTTGACATATTTCCCCCTTCTCCCATAGGTACATATGTGATGCACATGGCTGCGTTCGATGCTGATGACAACACCACGGCCAATGGCATGGTGCGCTACCGGATTCTGTCCCAGACGCCACACAGCCCTATCCCCAACATGTTCACCATCAACAGTGAGACCGGAGACATCGTGACTGTGGCGGCAGGTCTCGATCGTGAGGTCAGTGCTCCTACTTCTGTTCTCGTCTGTGGTCTATTTAACCAATAGAACACTTGAGGTTGAGGTCTCCCGGAGCACAGCTACAGCAAAAGTACAGTTCTGCCTGCCAAACCACATTGTTTAATCTTTAGAGTGTGCTCGTAGCCATTCAACACACACACACAGCTAATCCTTTTTCCTTATTAAATTGCCTCCCTCTGTGGTCACCTTGTTTATAGAGCTGTATAAGTTATGACAAGATCCAAATGTGTTTATTCTCATATGACATGGTCCACACGGATGTGCTAACAACGACTCTGTAAGGAAATGTCTCTGACAGATCATCTCCCTAAACTGTCTCCACTGACAGACCTATTAACAACACGTCACACAAGGCTTCATGTTTGTGCTTGCGTGTTATTGGAGATTCTGACTTTCAATTGTACACACATTGTGTTTTGATTGTATTGTTTCATGTTTTTCTTTAACGTAAACGTATATTTTCTCATGCCAATAAATCCCTTTGAATTGCGATTGAATTGAATTGAAAATTGAGTGAGAACGATAGATAGAACAATATTAGAGATAGAATGTCCATGAAATATAATCACATCTATACACTTAGTGAAATACCAACAAGGGACAGAGAAACATGGCTAGCAGAGAGAGGGGGGGTCTAAGATCCTGGAGAAGTATCTTGCCTGGATCTTCACTGATTGGTTCTTTACTATTGTTTTATCTGTACACTGCTAATGCAGCAGTCACTCCTAGTGTGCTATTAAATCCTTAATTTATCTCAGCACATATTACACATACTTTCACTCCTGTACACACACACACACACACACACACACACACACACACACACACACACACACACACACACACACACACACACACACACACACACACACACACACACACAGTTTCTTCCACGTGTTACGTCCTCCCGGGGAAAGTCCCCTCTGCCAGGTGATAAGAAGCGGCCTACTCACTCCTCATGCATTGAAGGAAGCATGAGCTCCGTTCCATGATCTCCCCAAATTGGCAGAGGGAGAGTAGTGCCCATAGGATTACAGCTTTATCACCGGGTAAAAATTGGTTACAAAATCGTTGGATAAAAATGTAGGAGTTAAATATAAACAAATCACACCCGTGATACATCATCATACATCATCTCATGAACAACTGAATCTATGTGATTGGTTGGTTAAATTTACGTCATATTTGGTGGACATTTGATCTAATTTCTCCTTTAATTGTCAATGGCAAAAATGAGACGTGTGGGGACAAGATTTAGGTCATATTTGGCGGACATTTTACCTAATTTCTCCTTTCATTGTCAAAGGCAAATATTGAGATGTGTGTGGACAAAAGCTGTATATAGGAGGGGCTAGCGTCCCTCAAAAATACACATGTTCACTGTGTGGGCCTGATCTTGTCAGCTTTATTCCCTTGCTGTTCTGTGTCCTCTCCACTGTCCTTGAGTTCATCCAAATCCCTGTCTCTCCCTCGGTCTCCTAACGTACTGTGCTACTTTGCTGTTGAAGGACCACGAGGCTCCTTGCTGGACTTGTGACAGCTTTGACGATGGCAGTCCTTCAGAGGAAGGTCTAGGATGTTGTGGTGTTGTCACTGCAGAAGAGCTCTATATAATTACTCCCTTGTTTAATTAGTGAGAGTGGTGTTCGTACATGGAATGATGGGACGGCCAGGCATCTCAGCTTTTTTGTGAAACTACAGGTGTGTATGCGTGCGTGCGTGCGTGCGTGCGTGCGTGCGTGCGTGCGTGCGTGCGTGCGTGCGTGCGTGCGTGCGTGCGTGCGTGCGTGCGTGCGTGCGTGCGTGCGTGCGTGCGTGTCATTGTTTACGTCCATACGTGAGTGGGGTTGTTAATGAGGGTGCACATGTGGGGCTGGAGTCGTGCGTCTTGCTGAGACGGAGCCGAGAGGAGGGCTGTCTGATCCTCCTGATGTGGAGTCACAGTCTAATTGGGATATTTACTCAGTAATTAGCAGGTGAGAGAGATGCTGGGAGTGTAATTGAGAATCCTAGTGACGAGATGCATTATCCCGAAAGGCAGCTTCTGAGCCTTCCTGCAGCCTATTAGCACCCTGGGACAGTAAGAGGAGGGAGAGAGAGAACGGCTGGGAGGGGCGAGCCACACAGCCTGTAGCGCTGCAGAACTTGTACAATTCAGTGGAGCAACAGTATTTCAGCAGCCCCGCCGAAGTGATGCCCTGTTGTCCCCAAACATGAAGCTACATTCGTCATTGTCTCATATTATTGTGGCAATGATACTCCATTAATCTCTGTCAGTCGGATCATTGTCTTCACATCTGTCCAACAGAGATGATGAATAAGTTTCATCTTTCATGACAGCCCCATGGGGAGCTGGCACTGTAATGCAGCTCTCACATCGTGCTTTTCTTTTTCTTTTTCTTTTCCTTTCATTTCTTTTTGTTTTGGGGGAATTGATTGATTGATTGATTGATTGATTGATTGATTGATTGATTGATTGTAATGTCATGCACCACAGTGTAGGTGCCCCCAGTTCCTACTCAAGCTGTTGTATTCACCCCAGCACCATGGAGAGCTCCTACACAAGCTGTTATGTGTTGATACCAGCACCACGGACAGCTCCCACACAAGCTGTTATGTGTTGATACCAGAACCAAGAACAGCACTCACACAAGCTGTTATGTGTTGATACCAGCACCATGGAGAGCTCCTACACAAGTTGCTGTTGCGTTTTGACACCAGCACCATGAACAGCTCCTACACAAGCTGTTGTTTTTGAGTGGTGCAATCACTCCAAGGAACAGCAATGTCCCTATGTCCACGTACCTGTCCCTTGTCCCTATTATGTCCCTATATGTCCGTCCCTATGTTTAGAGTACCAGTAGGGGCAAAAGTGGCGCTGTTGCACTGTTGCCTGCTAATGAGAGAGAGAGAGAGAGAGAGAGAGAGAGAGAGAGAGAGAGAGGTATCTGCTAATTCCCCCACACAGTAACTCTGTCATTTCTCGACCGTTTCGGACGTGGGTCGGCTCGCCGGAACCGGGCTGGCACCCTGGGCGCGTTCATGTGGGTCTGGAAGTTCCGGGGACCCCCACGCGGAGTTGCACCACTCAGTTCACATGGGTGTGATTTTTTTTGCTTCCTCTGTTCTCCTTCTCTCCCACAGAAAGTGTCCCAGTACACCATCATCGTGCAGGCGACGGACATGGAGGGCAACCTGAACTTTGGTCTCTCCAACACGGCTACAGCCATCATAATGGTCTCCGACATCAACGACAATCCCCCCATGCTCACCTCCAGAACCGTGAGTGATGGGAAGGAAATGAGGGTGGTGAGGGAGGAGCCTAAAGAGAGATAGAGGGAAGGAAAGTGTGATTGATGGATGGACTGATTGGGGGGTTGGGGGGGGGGGGGGGGGGGGTAAGTGTGGATAGATGAAGAGATGAGTAAATGAGGGAGTGAAAATAGAAGTGATAGTGATAGGAATGATAGTGAAACAAAACAGTGGATGGAGGAGCAGAAAAGTGGCTTTCCAAATCGTGACTTCATTCAGAAGAATGGAATATTTAAGAATGACACACACACACACACACACACACACACACACACACTTGCACGTACACATGCATGTGCACACGCGCGCACACACACACACACACACACACACACACACACACACACACACACACACACACACACACACACACACACACACACACACACACACACACACACACACGTACACATGCATGTGCACACGCGCACACACACACACACACACACACACACACACACACACACACACACACACACACACACACACACACACACACACACACACACACGCACACACACACAGAGACACTAAGTAATCAGTTTACTATTGACTTCCATCAGCAAGAATACAGGCCAGCACATCATTAATGATGATTATCAGGGTGGTAATGATGTTTTCAGGAGTGATTACATTACAAAAGGTCATTGTGAAGACAGGAGGTAACTATAAATGATTCAGTGCATCTCAGCAATGCTGAAGGAATTAGCTGAATGAGCTGGACTCTCTCTCTCTAACTCTAACCTCAGTCTGAACCGGCCACGTAAGGAAACGTAAAGCAAAGTTGTTGTATAGCACAGTTTCACGTTGGTTTCGCTTCGGTGGCTATAGTTTCCCTTCTGTGTTTCCTAATCGCCTACTTGTGGTATGTATGAAATGTCCATATTGCTCCATTGCGGGGTCTGATAAGGAGCATAATGGTGATTATCTGTTGATAACATCCAAAGCAGGTGTCAGGGTTGTGGCGTGGGACCTTCCCCTGAGAACTGTGAAAAGTGGAAATGTCAGAGGACTGATCTGGGCTCTGCTCGGCTGCAGTGAGGCAGTGTAACAATGGCATTTGGGAGGGGTTTTTTTGTCAGGAGAAGCAAATATGTATAGTGTAACGTAAGAGGGCCACAGGGATGGAGGTAGACAGTATTATTTATAGCTACAAGGCAGGTCCATGTGTCCTGTATCCCAGGATACCATATAGTATGATATTAATGCTATGATGAAAAGTGTCACTATCCAGGTATCTCTCTAGCTTCAGTGTGTGTGCGTGCGTGCGTGCGTGCGTGCGTGCGTGCGTGCGTGCGTGCGTGGATGCGTGCGTGCGTGTGCACTGTGCACATGCGGCTATGCCTCTTGGGTAGATAAGGTGCTTAGCACTGCAACTGTAATCACCACAGCTGTGGCAGTACCTACTGTACCTGCAGCAGGCCTAGCTCTAGGCAGGCGCTAACAGATTAGCATTAGCATTCACCCTGGGGCCATTAAGACCCTCATGGTGATGAACATGCGCAGGTGTGTCAGCGTGTGTCAGCCAAAGCGTGCACAGGAAACTGCTAGCGTACATCTCACACAGCAGGGGAGACACAGGGAGCAGGAGAGCGAATGACAGAAGGAGAAAAGTGATGAGGTGTTTACCTATAAGGTATATTTAAAGAGAAGAGTGGATGTGTGGAGCACCGCCAACGCCTAGTGATGCTGCTGAAGAAGAAATAAGGAAAAAGTGAGAGAATGATGGGAACAGGAGATGAGAATGAAGGATTGTTTTATTCTAGGAACTGTTGGCTACAGTAGCAGTAAATCACAGACATGGATGGTTGTAAATCAGAAGTCTTTCCTGACTCCCCACCCCCACCCCGCACCCCCCTCGTGTCCATTAGGATTCTCTCGTGACATCAGCATAATATGGATGACAGTGGCCAGTAATAGATTAGTATTATCTAAATGTATTGCAATGTGTTTAAGTGCATTTCCATCATCGCCACAGAAACAAGTTATATATTATTATATTATTATATTAATACTATCATGGATATTGATGATGAACTTTAATGGAGGACTTGGAGCTGTGAGTAGCAGAGCACTTTTCACCCACTCCCCTCATAAATCATCCAGTTTTATCAGTGGGGTAACATAAATACATTTTGTTGAGAACGCAGGGCCATTATGCGAATGTTTAGTGTTTGCATGTACATATACAGTATCAAAGTGCCCTACAAATAGAACGTTTGGGGAATGGCTGTGTCTTTAACGTTGATGATGAACATTTCATCACACCTGAGGCTGTCCTATTTTTCGAGGATGAAGGAGGGTTTGGATGAACGGATGGATGGAGTATAGTAGGATGTTGTGAAGCCCATGCACTCAGTGGGAAATCCCTGTGCAGTACAGTATAGGTAGCAGCACCGCTGTGCCTTGGCCTCCTTCCTACAGTACATGTCATCTCCACAACGATGAGGTTCCTGTCACATGTTCTCTCTCTCTTCCCATCTGTCCCTCTGCCTCCTCCACTAGTTCCTCCACTGCCAACACAGTGACAGGTGGGTGGCTGCGCTGGCATGAAGTGTTTTGTCGAACGCCGCGTCCCGTGCCAGTCACGGTGAAAGAGCCTGTTCTCCGCCTCACCTTTGTTCCATCATGAGAGACACCATGTCGCAGAAAGAGAGGAATGAATATCTGATCAGAGAATCTGAGTCTGCAATGAATGAGGTCCTACACACCAAATTGGATTTGGATTTGGATTGGCACGGCGACTCGCTCGCTTTAGCTCGCTCGACGGTGCCTATTGTCTAAACACTGTAAGAACTTGTCCCGAAAAGTCAACATGTGCCTGATTTGCCAGTCACGAAAAGTCAACATGTGCCTGATTTGCCAGTCACGAAAAGTCAACATGTGCCTGATTTGCCATGTATGGTCACTAAGTCAAAATATGACTGGAGCCATGGGGAGTGAACCAGTGTTGAACACATTGGTCTCTCTTGCACACAAGTGTTCCAAAGCCTCCTTATTCAGTACAGTTGGGTGTTGGGCAACCCGGACATGTGTGTGTTGTCTGAAGAATGTCATGGAGTCTTTAAACAGCTCTCTCACGCACGCACGCACGCACGCAGGCACGCACGCACGCACGCACGCACGCACGCACGCACGCACGCACGCACGCACGCACGCACACACTGCACACCTAATCTGCCCGCTGCTGTGGGCTGTTTGCTGGCCTGGTGTTGAGGGATGCCAGGCAGGGTATTATGGTCTGGTGGAGTGTTTGGTCAGGGGGCTTTGCTATTTGATATCCTACACTCAAATAAGCAGCTCAGTAACTCTTTCACGCCGGTTGACATCATGGCGACCCTGTGAATTGTGACTCTGAGGCGCAGCAGTCCACACAAGCCTGTTACGGTGTGATGTGATTGTGATGAAGAGGAGCGGGTTTGATGGACGTATTTCTGGGTTGGGTACATGTCACTGTCTCTCATTCTCATTCTCCCTCTCTCTCTCTCTCTCTCTCTCTCTCTCTCTCTCTCTCTCTCTCTCTCTCTCTCTCTCTCTCTCTCTCTCTCTCTCTCTGCTTTAATCCCTTGCGTCTGGATAGCTTTGATCAATCCCAGCAGAACAGACAGACGACAGACAGAGCTTCACTCTTCATCAGGCTTATCAGGACAAAGCACATGTGTTTGTAGAGCAGGAGGACATCTTCAAACCTCTCATACAGACTTACAGCTGCTTGAGCCTCTGTCACTGCAGCCCTCTGTCTGTCTCCACGCGTTCCATCCTCCTCTGCCTTAATGCCTTTTAACACAATGGAATATTATTGCACTCTAGGATCTGTGTGTGTGTGTGTGTGTGTGTGTGTGTGTGTGTGTGTGTGTGTGTGTGTGTGTGTGTGTGTGTGTGTGTGTGTGTGTGTGTGTGTGTGTGTGTGTGTGTGTGTGTGTGTGTGTGTGTGTGTGTGTGTGCACGCGTGTGCGTGAGAGTGGGCGCTGGGCTTCGTTAAGCTTGCCGTAACTGCAAACCCAAAAGGAAAGGAAGTGAGAGTGGGCTTGTTGTTTTCTCAAGAAAAATTAACAAGGTGGTGAACGTCACTCAGTGGCACTTACAAATATTGTCATCCTCAAATGGCTCGTGAAAGATCCCAGAAGGCTGCAGCTCCAGCCAAGATAAAGACGGATTGAAGCAGTTGTGGTGCAGGCTAACATTCTCTCCTCTCTCTCTCTCTCTCTCTCTCTCTCTCTCTCTCTCTCTCGTGCGGATGTGTGTGAGTGGGGAGTGTGGTGCGGAGTGAGGTTACGGAGTGAGTGTTTGTTCTATCTATACTCTGTCTATGCTTGCTCTTCTATCTCGCTAGTGTTGGGTTTTGCGGTTTTTGCACTGGTCTAGTGTTTAAACTGCTGTTGGTGGGTTTGTGTTTGCTGCACGCTGACGGCTGTCGGCGTCGCCATGGCTTTCACAACTCTCACAAGGAAGCATGGTTTTAAGATCTCGCCAGCTTTCCCGTGTTCTGTAGAGGACTGTAGTTTAGCGGCCGCAAAAGTAGTCGGACCCGCTAGCGTTAAATCTGCTGCCAGGATGAATGGTGGCGTTGTGATTTTTGTCGATGGGATGAATAAAGCAAACGCTGTGATCGAGAGGGGCGTTGAGATAAAGGGCACACTTGTGAAAGTAACGCCACTCGCAATGCCATCGAGTAAAGTGTTTATGTCAAACGTCCCCCCATTCATTGATGATGAACTGATAGTGAGAGAGTTGACCAAGTTTGGGAAGGTGGTGTCGCCGATTAAAAAGCTCCCGTCAGGGTGTAAATCACCTGAGTTGCGACATGTTGTTTCTCACAGGAGAATGCTGTTCATGATTTTGAGAAACAGGAGTAAAGAGCTGATTACAGGCTTTAAGATCAAAGTCGACAATTTTGAATACACTTTCTTTGCTACAACTGAGAATATGAAGTGCTTTGGCTGTGGGGTGGAGGGGCACTTGATAAGGTCCTGTCCAGAGAGGGTTGTTGACTCTGGCGAGGGGACAAGCAATGCTACCAGGGGGGGGAGGGGGGGGAATCCCTGGGGAATAGATGTTGAAAAGGAGATGGGCAACGCTAATGGGGATGGTACTGGGAGTGGGCAGGTGGGTGAAGATGAAGGAGGAAATGCTGAACCCGGTTTGTTGGCAGAGAATGTCAATAAAGATGGGGGGGGCACTGAGCAAACAGGTGAAGATGAAGGGGGAAAAGAAAATAGCCAGCAGGAAAACAGTGGAGGTGAAGGAGAAATGGTTAATGCTGAACCTGTGGCTGACACGAGTTCCCAAGAGGACAGTAGTCCTCCTGTCAGTCAAGTGGAGGAGGGAGGGGCTAAAGTAGCTGACATGGAGATGGGGGCTGAGGAGGAAGGGGTTAAGGTGGTGGGGCAGAAAAGAAAGGCAAAAGGTTCAAATGGGACAAAAGCAAAAAAAGTGACCGAGGGGAAAAGAGAACTCAATTCAGACGATAGTACTTGTGGTTGGGTGAGCGATGATGAAACATGTGTAAAAAAGAAAAATGTCTATGGGGTGTCAGAAATGAAACGTTTTTTGCAGAAAACAAAAAAACAAGAGACTGATCCAAGTTGAAAAGTACTTCCCAGATAGTAAGGGTTTTGTGAAGGCTGCCAGGCAAAACATGAAGTTAACAGAAGGAGTATGCTTTACCAGGCAAGAGATTTTCAGAGTGAAGAAACTGGTGCAGAGGGTTGATGCGGAATTAGAATGGTGATGGTGGTGGTGCCGCTGGGTTCCTTCTGTGCGCTGGGTCCTCTTTTGCATTTGGTTTTGTCTTTAATGGACATGAAGATGAACTGGACAATGATACAGCCGGCCACTTGTGAGGTGGGTTGGCTTTGGTTGACTGGACAATGGTGGAGCGGCTGGAGCCCGCTACGAGTGCTACGTGTAGACTCTGATTCTCAGACGGACCTCTGGTTGGAAGGGCCAGGATGGACCTTCATCACAGTCCAACATCGAGGCTCACTCACAGCCTGTGTGACAGTGGTCATGGTGGAACTGTTGGATGTAGCTGGTCAAAGCTTGGTGGATGAAGGAGCAATAGCTGATCTGCTGGGGCTGATATCACCTTGCCGTGTGGGTTGTTTCCCAGAACTGTGCATCGAAAAACTGTCTATGAAAGATACTGAACACGAGAATCACAGGAGGGGAGAGGAAATGGATTTGTACTGTACTGTTGTGTTGTGTCCAGAGACGGGCTGGGTGTGGAGGAGGACTCGGTGTAGAGGGGGGGTTCAGGGGCGGCAGCAGCATGTCACTGGCTGAACCCTCTGCATTGGTTTGTTGCATATGAATGCATTTGAATATGAATAATGATTTTGTTTTGTTTCGAGCTCTATGCAAGATGCCATTGGTTCATGAATGACACGAATGTTTGACTGAAAACAAGTAAAGTGTTTGCTGTTCTTTTTTAGTTTGTAAATAAAAAGGTTTTATAAAAAGTCAAAGTCTCTCTCTCTCTCTCTCAGTTTGCCGGTGAGGTTCCAGAGAACAGGGTTGACGTGGCAGTGGCTAACCTGACTGTGATCGATGCCGACCAGCCTCACTCGCCTAACTGGAATGCCGTCTACCGGATCATCAGTGGAGACCCCGTCGGACACTTCACCGTCCGCACTGACCCCGTCTCCAACGACGGCATGGTCACCGTGGTGAAGGTAAGATGCAGAGTGAAATAGGCCTATCTCACAGCCCACTTTCCACGCCCACTTCCGGTAAATAGTGGTGTCTTTAACATTAGCATTTACACGTTTTTTTCTCTGGAGAATCTAAGTACATTTTCACGCTATCACCACTAACCCCGAAAGGGGGCGTATTAAGGGGGGCGGGGAAATTCTGTGAGATAGGCTTATTGAGACATGTAGTAGCTCCCTTTTAAGGGATCTTTAATCTTCAAAGCAGAAAGGTTCTTCTTCTGACTTCTGATCCAGCACATGCCTTTGTTTAACATTTTTTAAATGATAATATACCAGTCAATGAGCATGGGGCCCGCCACTTGCCCTGTACAGGTAATGTCGTACTGTAAACACACACGCACGCACGCACGCACGCACGCACGCACGCACGCACGCACGCACGCACCCCTGGGGTCTTTTACCTGTGTTCCAGACTAATGCAACACAAATATTATTCACTATAGTGTACAATTATATTAAACGAACATGGCAATAACACCTCTTTAATTCTAACAGCACCCAGAGCACAGAGCGCTGGCATTTTGTTTCTATGCCATATTGCTAGACTGCCTTTATAGCCTAATCATTTCCTCTCAATTCAGCGGGCATGAACTTCCGAATATAGTGACCCCATGGGAAGTTATCAGGAAATCATAAAATAAGAGACAGGAATCCCAAGGGAACAGTGACTGTCTCAAAGAATAAACAAAAAAGGCTTTAACTCTCTCTGGGGATCAGGAGCTGGAATGGCTACCAACACTAATCGGCTTCATATCAAACAACCTGGGATAGGCAGACGAGAAGTCACTGGAAGGCTCTGCGTTGGTATTTTTACTGTGAGTGTTTACCAGGGCCTCTGTTGCTGCTGGCAGAGATACATCACTGTATCTACGTTTGTTGCAATCTCCCACCAGGGACACCGGCTCCTCTTGGCTGAGGTCTCAACCAGAACATGTCACACATTTACACATACACACTACTCTCTGGGGAGCGTCCTCACTGGTAATAGCATCGGCACACAAACAAGTGTTCACGTAAACACACAAACATCATCCGCCCTGGTTCGAATGACTCATTGAGATACATAAATTACAGTTTATGACTAACACTGAGGATGACAGCTCAATGTGGCTATATGAGGAGAGGAAGGAGCAGAGAGTGGGTGGATCTCAATGAGATGAGGAGTGAGTCATAGTAAGTTGGAACAGAAGTAGAAGGGATGGAGCGCAGGGATGTGGAGGTGATGGGAGATTTGTTTGCCCATGGGCAGATGGTTGAGGCCAAGTTATTGAACTATCATCCGCTTCCTTCCCTCGGGCTGCGTGAGTGCGTATGGCGTGTGCGTGCCTGTGCTCTGAATACCAGTGGCTGTTTATCGAAGCTCCTTGGCCATGGAACAGCTGGTTGATGGGCTCCCAGGGGAAGCACTGCAGGGTCACAACTCATGGGTGTCGGACTAATGACTATTGGACTGTTAGTATGTCGGAACTTATGCCTGTATGAAGATGAGCACACAACGCTACACAACAGTACGCCTCCCAGCACCTTCCCACATATAGACGGCATGTCAACAGAGCTCCATACATCGGCACCAAGCTGTCACATGGCGTCCACTGATAACTATTATTACTATTATTGTCGGCATCAAACGTAACAGACACGAGCCCTGTGACGATAATCATCAACCGCATATGTAAAGATGATCCAGTATCACCTACAAGCGGCGTATTTGTTCATCCTGTTGTTGTTATCGTTTGAACCTGACTGTGTGGTCTTCGTTAGGAGAGCACAGAGCTGTCACTCCAGTTTAGGCTCAGCCAGCAGAAACACATGTAGGTGAACGTTGCAGGCTGGTACATACGCACGCACGCACGCACGCACGCACGCACGCACGCACGCACGCACGCACGCACGCACGCACGCACGCACACACACAGTTGCTGCAATCAGCCAGGTTACAGAACATTGTTTATTACATTTGTGTCAGTGAACAAAGCATCAACATCATACATCTGGTTGACCCCCACCCCCCACAGCGTTGAAACCTCTATAGGTTAGTAATGGTATGGTCACATATAACCCCCTATTATGAAAACTTATGCAAGTTAGCATCCAGCAGTTTCTAAATGCTGGGGACCCATACTCGACATTTGTACCATAAAACTTTAGGGTACTCAAAATGTCCAGGTTCACAATGGGGCTCTATAGGCTGGCAAGTAGACTATTGTACAAACCACAAACATTGTACAAACTATCCAGACACTAGCCTACCTCCAGTGTTGTGTTTACAGAATAACTGAACATAACAACCTGGGTCTCACTGTGTCTCATCCCTCTCATTACCTCTAGCCGGTGGACTTTGAGATGAACCGTGCCTTCATGCTGACGGTGGTGGTATCCAACCAGGCCCACCTGGCCAGCGGCATCCAGTCCTCGCTCCAGTCCACAGCGGGAGTCACCATCTCCGTCCAGGACGTTAACGAGCCACCTTACTTCCCCACCAACCCCAAGCACATCCGCTTTGAGGAGGGTGTCCCTGCTGGCACCAGCCTGACAACATTCTCTGCCTCCGACCCCGACAGGCTGCAGATGCCACAGACCATCAGGTACACAGCCTGTTTAAGTACAATGATACAGAATGCTTTTATGTACAGCGGACAAAAGATTAACTCTTCCTACTTCCGGGCCCCTTCCCTACTAACTTCACAGGTGTTACCGATACCAATTAAGGCTAGCAACAAAATAAAAACAACTTTATTAGAATAGGAAGAAAAAAATGTATGTAGGGAAAGCAATATTGAAGAGGTGGGTTTTGAGGGCGGTTTTGAAGGTTTGGAGGGTGGGGTCATATCTGAGTGTTTTGGGGAGTGCATTCCACAGGGTTGGGGCAGCAAAGGCAAAAGCTCTGTTGCCCCATGTCCGGAGTTTGGTCTTGGGGACGTCAAGGAGGTTAGCATCACCAGACCTGAGGGAGCGGGAGGGGACACGACGTTTGAGGAGGTCGCACAGGTATCGGGGAGCCAGGTTGTTTAGTGCTTTGTAGGTGGTTAGGAGTGATTTGAAATGGATTCTTTGTTTGACCGGGAGCCAGTGAAGGTCACGGAGGACTGATGTATGATCTCTGGAACGGGTACTGGTGAGCAGGCGGGCAGCTGAGTTCTGGACATATTGAAGTTTATTGAGGACTTTGGAGGTGGTGCCATAGAGGATACTGTTGCAGTAATCGAGGCGGGATGTGATGAGGTGTGATTAAGGTTGGTCGCGGTCCTATATGCTACATCTGATTAGCTCTGGAATGCTATAGCGCTCAGCAAACGATGACTGTGAGGCGATGACCCACGATCCAAGATGACTGCGCTCGTCGACTCGCTGTTGTTTTGCTTTTTTCAAGTGCTTTTATCTCGGATTTTAATCTAAAATAAGCTTTATTTACAGCCGATTACGGCCGCGTCCCTGTTCGCGGTTACAAAATGTATGTTTCAGGTGACTTAAAATGCGCGATATATTTGACATAGCTTTAACTTCGGTTCACAGACTTGGGGTAATTTCTTCGCCTTGAATAAGTCACGGACTGAAAAGACACTAGATTCCGGGTTTTACATTCTATATAACACACACACGCACAGTACGTGCGTGCGTGCGTGCGTGCGTGCATGCGTGCGTGTGTGCGTCACACACACGCACGCATGCACGCACGCACGCACGTACGTACGCAGCCACGCATGCACGTACGCAGCCACGCACGCATGTACGCAGCCACGAACGCACACACACACACACACACACACAATGTGTGTGTGATAACAACTGTGCATGGATGGAGCCAGACAGAACCCTGGGTCGGTGTATAATACCTCCTACTTCCACCCAAAGCTCAAACTCCACCAGAAACCTTTCCTCCCCGTGTTCTCTGGGGAGAAGATGTAAACACATTTACCAGCTAATTTCACAGTAAATTTGAGTAAATTGGGTGTACATTATAATTTAGGAGGACGCCAGCTGTTCTCTCTTTCTCTCTCTCTCTCTCTCTCTCTCTCTCTCTCTCTCTCTCTCTCTCTCTCTTCTCTCTCTCTCTCTCTCTCTCTCTCTCTCTCTCTCTCTCTCTCTCTCTCTCTCTCTCTCTCCCCCCTTGTGTGTGTTTACTTCCCTTTCTCCACCCCTCCCTCCCGTTTTTCCATATCACATTTGCATTTGCACATTACATCTTATAAATTTGCCTCGCACAGCCACAGTGTCAATGGTAAGCCTGCTACCCTCGCAGGCACACACACACACACACACACACACACACACACACACACACACACACACACACACACACACACACACACACACACACACACACACACACACACACACACACACACAGAAATAAAAGCTTTTTCGCGCACTGTATTAATCTGTTTTTAATGACAAAATAAATAAATAAATACAATAAACTGAACATTGCTGTGGTTTGGGCCATTGGATTGAACCAGTTGAATCACTTGGGTCGACGTGGGTCGACGTGCAACAGGACATATCACCCCGCTGGGACGAACGCTAAAACCGTCTCGTCCCGTCTCGACCCTTTGGTGTGCTTTATGGGCTTAAACCAAACGTCCTGTTCTCACCTTTCTTGTACCAGTTGTAAAATGTGCCAATCAGTGAAACACTGTATATATATTTATATACAGTATATTATTACTTCAAGCCAAAGCCATTGCACTCTCATCTTCCCACAGACCAGAGAACAGCGAATGCACCAGTGGGCAATTTACGTATAACCGTTCTTCCAAAGGTTAGCCGATATGTATCATTTGAGTGGGAAGATGCTTTTGCTTTTGACTGTCTTCATGTGAATAATTCAAACATAAAGTAGACACAAAGACATGGATATATCATATATTTCTGTAAAATGGATGGTGGATGGATCATGGAAGACTTTCAAGAGTCGTAAAAGTGAAACAGATGAGGGCAGGTGTGCTAGTTTGAACCTGACAGGTGAGGGAAGCAGGCGGACAGTGTCCTGGGGGGACGTTGGGGGTTGATTTGGACTAGGAGACAGGGAAGCAGGCGGACAGTGTCCTGGGGGCGTTGAGGGTTGATTTGGACTAGAAGGGCAAAGTGGAGGTGGGGGACGAAGGAGGGCAGAGTGAGGTATCATCTGTCAGATGCTGCACGTTCAGGTCCACATGGGATTGGAGACACTCGCATAAATGATTACCCACAGCACCGTGCCTGAGCTTGAGACATGCATTTTTCATCCTCGGGTCATGGGTTTGAAAAATAAATGTCGTACCACCTCCCTGCTGCTATAGCTATCACTATCACTAATCCTGCCAGCCTTAATCATCCACACACTCACACACTGACCCCCGAATAATGAAGCAAACTTCAGTGTAGACAGCTGCTTGATTATGCATTTGCATTTATTTTCTTCTCACAAAAAGCACAGGGGGAAGTTACTCTTCCATTGACTTCAGTCCCCCCAAAGCGGTGTTGGTAATGGTGAGTACTTGCAAACACTGTAGCTGCCTTCCTAAAAACAGGGTTTTTTAGGAACCCTAAAAGGAACCCCTTTAGGTTGATCGGACAGGGGTCCGATCAACCCTACAGGACAGGGGTCCGATCAACCCTAGCGCATAATTGTGAGTCACCTGAAAACCCTGAACCTGAATTAAAAAAATCACACCTGTGTAAAGTGAGGGTCGCTCTTATCATCATTACACATCATCATATCATCTCATTCCGGCCACAGTTTTGCGTCCTCACCTTCATCTTCATTGATTGTGTTTACACAATGTTTGTATTTACACTCAAAAATGTTCATTGTCAATGGCATTTGATGTTTGTGTTGGGACAAACACTCAAAGCTGGCCATTCATTATCAATGGCTTTTAACCCTAGAACACTAAACATATTTGTTGTTACACCATCACTAAACACGGGTATATTTTACCCAATATAAAATATTCCATAAAAAATATTTCTCATCAAAATATATTGCAGTACAGCAATACATGACAACTTGAGGTACTCTTCTTTAATATTTCATTTAACTTTAACTTTTCACAAAAAAACAAAAAATAGATTTCATGGCCCTATCATTGGGGGGCAAAATCGGTGAAAAACATGCATATTATTTTTTAAATATTCCTAAAAAAAGAGAAATGAAGTTGGGAACTTACAACCTGACAGGTGCTCATCAGGCGAGGGAGACAGGGAAGCAGGCGGACAGTTACAATGGGTTTGTAACTTTGTATAGGAATGGTGGCGGTGCAACCAAAATTAATATCAAATACTGTATCTAAATACTTAATCAAGCAACTTACGATGACGATGAAATTACAATGGTTGACCATGGGGCCTGGCTTGTCTTCCACCTTTTTTGAGGGGCGCTAGCACCTCCTATGCCCAGCTTTGAGGGTTTGTGTGAACACAAACATTGACTGACGATTGGCTGATCACCCCATAGTGATTTGATTGGCTGAATAAAGTACAGATAAAAGTGTGGGCAGAAAAGTGAAGACGCTAAAAGTGATATGACATTTGTGATTATTTGATTGGCATGGAATGTGATGCATGATGATGTATGATGATAATAGCGCCCCTCACTTCACACAAGTGTGACTATATATTTTATTATTATTATCAGAGGGCCACACATTCAACTGCACAAAAGTGTATTTGTTGTTTGTCATACTGTACCTTATGTTTGTTTAACTTACTACGTGTTAATTATTTTAGGTGAGAACCATGTATAAGCCCTTTCCTTTCTCACCGGCACTCAATTTTCTGTCTTTTAATATGTTTTTGTACGGTTTTTGAGAGGCGCCCTCCTATACACAGGGTTAATGTTTTGTCTTTAGGTCAAAGTTTGTTGACAATGAAGGGAAAATGTACGTCTTAATGTGTCGTCATCACACATCATATTGTCTCTGTCTTTATTGTTAATGGCGTTTAATGTTTGTGTTGGCACCGTTTGTTTTACATCACCATTACATCCCCTAATCAACATGAGTTAGACTTTAATATATTAGAGCCCCTCACTTCACACGGGTGTGATTTTTATAGTGCGAATACATAAAACTAAATAAGACTCTATAGGTATAGGGCTCTATTATCCTCTTTTATTAAAATTGTTGTTGCATTGTTGTGCTTTGTTTCAGATTGCTCAGTGTAGAAAACTAATGGCAGAGAGAGGAGATACATGTGAGACAATACAGGGTCGAAGTCTAAACCGGGTCTAACAGCTGAAAATATACAGTACCACAGGATCCTAGCGCTCACTAGGAGGATATTGTTCGGTGCAATAACTGAGCAACCAGGCACCCCATCTCTAATCCTCTTAACGTGTTACCAGACCGCAGAGAGCCACAGAAAGAACAGGGTCTGTCCACCTTTCAATGGACACAATGGAGAGAGAAAGGTGTCCCAAATCTCAGCCGCACCGGGGGTAAAGGCGATAGCCGTAAAGTGGAGAGGAAAACAAGAAACATGGGGGTGAAAAGAAAAGATCTAGCTTTACAATTCAGTGCCAGATTGCAGGTCCTGCTGACTGAGGATAGTAACAACTTATCCAGATCACATTATACTGTGCTTCAACGTTGAATTTCCCCTTGTTCCTCTTCTGTCTCGGACTACTGTATACCTGCTTGTTCCTCTTCTGTCTCGGACTACTGTATACCTGCTTGTTCCTCTTCTGTCTCAGACTACTGTATACCTGCTTGTTCCTCTTCTGTCATGGACTACTGTATACCTGCTTGTTCCTCTTCTGTCTCAGACTACTGTATACCTGCTTGTTCCTCTTCTGTCTCTACTGTATACCTGCTTGTTCCTCTTCTGTCTCTACTGTATACCTGCTTGTTCCTCTTCTGTCTCAGACTACTGTATACCTGCTTGTTCCTCTTCTGTCTCGGACTACTGTATACCTGCTTGTTCCTCTTCTGTCTCTACTGTATACCTGCTTGTTCCTCTTCTGTCTCAGACTACTGTATACCTGCTTGTTCCTCTTCTGTCTCGGACTACTGTATACCTGCTTGTTCCTCTTCTGTCTCTACTGTATACCTGCTTGTTCCTCTTCTGTCTCAGACTACTGTATACCTGCTTGTTCCTCTTCTGTCTCGGACTACTGTATACCTGCTTGTTCCTCTTCTGTCTCAGACTACTGTATACCTGCTTGTTCCTCTTCTGTCCCCGACTACTGTATACCTGCTTGTTCCTCTTCTGTCTCAGACTACTGTATACCTGCTTGTTCCTCTTCTGTCTCAGACTACTGTATACCTGCTTGTTCCTCTTCTGTCTCTCAGACTACTGTATACCTGCTTGTTCCTCTTGGACTACTGTATACCTACTTGTTCCTCTTCTGTCTCGGACTACTGTATCAAACCTTTATCCCTGAATGCCCCTGGGTGCTAGACATGCTCCAGCCCTGCCAGTCATTTCACAGTCTGCCAGTCAGTGGCCACGGGGCTCAGGAATATCATCTCTTTGAATCCGTACCCCGTACTGTGCTACACAGCTAGGTTCCCAGTTCCCACCCACCGCCTGCTGGGAAAATCCCTCCTCCTTCTCTGCAGGGGAGAGGAGATTACACCCTCCATCCAGCCCTCCACATGGGCATCCATCCATCCATCCCCATCAACACCCCCCCCCCCCCCCCCCACCTCCCGCATGCATGCGCACGCACGCACGCACGCACGCACGCACGCACGCACGCACGCACGCACGCACGCACGCACGCACGCACGCACACACACACACACACACACACACACACACACACACATACACTATGAAAGAAATGCACCTGAATAAATCTGTACATATGCGTTTGTAAATATATTTAGCTCTAAGCAGAACGGACACTTGGATTAGAAAGACGAGGTTGAGGTCAAATGCATTTAAATTTAGATGACATTAAGAGTTGAAAACAGATGTCACATAAGAAAATGGCTTAGTGGCGCCCTGGCTATGACTTTTACTAAATTAAATCAGATAGCTGTGGAAACGTTGTAGCGTGCAGGCCGCACGCGACTGATGTGGCATGTTCATACAGTAAGTATGATTTCCGCCGCCAGGATTGCAGGCGATGAACCCTGAAATGCAAAGGAAATGACAAATAAATATGAGTAGATGGAGGCGGAGGGTGAGGAAGATGAGGGGTGAGGCGGTACCGGTTCAGAGAGATCACATGGTGTGGGGTGATCTGAACCTACAGGTTCAGATCAGATGATGATGCCCCCCAGGGCCCCAACACAGACACGCACACACGCACGCACGCACACACGCACGCACGCACGCACGCACACACGCACGCACGCACGCACGCACGCACGCACGCACGCACGCACGCACGCACGCACGCACGCACACACACACACACACACACACACACATGGCTGCATTGCTTAACAGATGAGGTAACTGGCTTCATTGCGTTATACAGGGGAGTCTAAAATTAGGTGAAATTGACTGTAAGCTGCAGACTCTGGACAGTGAACTATGAACTGTGTGGAGGTCAGTGTGGGTGGATTTGTACGTGTTTATGTGTGGGCGTCAGGCGACATGTGCATGTGCTTGGTGGAATGTGAGGCACAAAGGCATGAAAGGAAATGTATTTGTTGTGTTAGTAACTTCTCTATTGATGTGTCCCTGTGCACACTCAGGTATTCAAAGATGAACGACCCTGCAGACTGGTTGGCCATCAACAGAACCAACGGTCAGATCGTTACCACGGCAACACTGGACCGAGAGTCCATCTATGTCAAAAACAATATCTATGAAGCCACCTTCCTGGCCACAGACAATGGTAAGAAGCCTCTTACAGTGTTCCATTTATCTGGAAAAAAAGAAAGGCTAAGGCACTTTGTTAAGTCCTACAGGAGTGCTTCTTCTTATCCTTCTCATTTCCATACAACTTTTATCCTTTCATACAGAGATGTATGAAAGTGCAGTTCATTAATCAGTGCCAAAACCAAACTCCAGACTGAACTTTGTGTGTTTCTAGAACCATGGAGGACATGGAGTCTGGGCTCGCTGGCTCTGGTTCAGAGAGAAGTACAGCTGGCTTAGAGCTGGCAGCCATGAATCCATACTGATCCTTAGCTTAGCCGAGCACAAACTCAATCATTGTTTTTTCCTTAAGCAAGAAGCAATGCTTTTTTCTCTCCAAAAGTGCGTTATCAGTGACGTGCAGTGCACTTGTGTGTTTACCTCGAGTTGGGATGGGTGTGAATCACCACTAACTGTGTGTGTGTGCGTGCGTGCGTGCGTGCGTGCGTGCGTGCGTGCGTGCGTGCGTGCGTGCGTGCGTGCGTGCGTGCGTGAGTGCGTGCGTGCGTGCGTGCGTGCATGTGCACACATTTGTTTCATTATATGCATGTACAGTATGATGTTGTGCCAACATTTGTTTGAGACTGGGTTTATGCTTATGTATCTGTGTGATTGCAGCAGACTGTGTGGGTGTTGGAGTGTCAGCCATCATAATGTGAGAGGTGATGTGACTGAGAGCAGGGACAGAGCAGAGATACATACAGGGTAAATGGTAAATGGTGCATTTATATAGCGCCAATATCCAAGGTGCATTACATTCACACACACATTCATACACATATGGCGGCGGAAACCATGCAAGGCACCAACCAGCACATCAGGAGCAATTAGGGGTTCAGTGTCTTTCTCAAGGACACTTCGACACTAAATCTGGGGGAGCCCGGGTTCGAACTGGCAACCTTGCGGTTACCATCCAGCCACTCTACCCCTGAGCCACCACCGCTCCCGGGTGTTGAGTGACTGAGAGGAG